>NC_084996.1:30251065-30306065 GCF_963854185.1 Sardina pilchardus
CCTGGTGGCCTGGCCCGAAGTGTGTGTGTGCGCGCTGTTGCCTGTTTTAGCTCACACACTGCTAATTGCGAAACAAATAGTCCTGTGCGCGCGGCTGAATTATTATTGTGCAAAGCCGAGGAGCGGAGGTCAGCGCCGCGCAGTCAGTACAGATATATGACCAGCACACGCGAGCTCCGCGCGCCAGGGCTAGACTGTCTTTTTTTTTTCTTTTTTTTCAAAAAGGGACACATATTAAGTAAAGGAGATACTAAATGTTACCACAGGCACTATCTCCCACCCCACTCCATACTACATTGTTATTAACACATTACTCGTCTTTGCGATGATATTTCTATGGTAGGCCTACATCAGAAAAATAATGGTGTAACGAGTATTTTTTTTAAATGCCAACAGTAGTAGGCTATCTTAAGTTGTAGTCTATAGCCTTTCAAAATCTTTTAATGGCTAACTTAATTTCAGTGCAGCAGACGCACAATTGTGATTGTGGTCATGCCCTATCAATAATTAACTTGCTAAAAAGACAGAGTGAGATTCGACAATGCCAGCACAGAGAGAGAGAAAAAACTCACTGAATAGATAAATAGTCATTTATTGATCAAATAGATAGCACGTTTAATTGAGCATTTTAAATGTATTTGTTCAATATTTTAGAGATAGAGCAGCTTGCTAATACTATAGGCAATAGCCCACTAGGCTAATCCTTCGGCGATTTATGCTACCAAAATACAGGGCTAATTGTTTATGAAATATAGACAACAATGTTTTCAAAGTGCATGTCAGCTGAGATGAAAAAAGAAAGAAGAACGGCAAGGAATTACTTTTCTTTCTGCACTGCAAAGGGGGAACAAATCAGTTGCCTACATACAGCTAAATATTAAACATTGGTCAGTTGTGACCCAGCTGTTACAAAAAAATGCTACTAATGTTAGGTGAGGACACACACTCTTTTGCTGTTTTCCCGTGGAGGGAGCGCGTCTCTTTCAGAATATATTTCAAATCGGACTACGCGCGCCCTGCCGGGTTTGACAGATTTACGGTCCACAATAAAAGAAGAGATGTTCGGCCCGTAAATCATTCTCCATTCGCCTGTGTAAACCAAGCCTTCAGCAAAGGGTTATGTTTACAGCGACTCTGTTCAAAAGCAATTTACACTGACTGTTCATTTATTATTATGATTATTATTATTATTATTATTATGATTATTATTATTATTAGGTAACTTATTTTAGAATTAGTAGCCTAATAAGCTTTTAGCTTTTTTTGGAAGTAGCAGTAGCTGTAGCTACATTAACCATATAACATAATGACAGCTGTTGTAGAGGGAATGTCATCATGTCGATTTGGAAATGAACATTTTTCCGCGTCATTGTTGTATTTTCATTCTCAGTACATATTGTGTACGTATTATGCCTATGTAAAATATCCCATGCAATATTTCCCATATGTTTACCACTCATTCCTGCAAATATGTAAGAAGATGTAGTGTTTTCGTGACTCTAAACCATCAATTTTGTAATGACTTGAATTGAACAGTTGAACACTGTTGGTAATTACTAGGCCTACTGTATTTATGTAATGAATATCATTCTCAGCTATTAATGTTTGGCTAGTCTGATTGATTAAAATGACATAGGCATTCCACGTTTTGATCCCACGAAATTTTGAACCGCGGGTCTCTATATGACAGTAAACACACAGTACACACAATAATAAGTATAGGCATTTCAAGGGCGCATGTCACCCAATCCAAAATCCTATCCAATGACCTTACATGAGGTTTGTCTGCATGTACACGAGATATGTTTAACGAATGATTGAAATATTTACAATTTCACTATTACCAATGGCACCTATTCCCATTGCGCTTTCGGTCCAAACATTATGGATCATTCAACGCCTTGATAGGACCAGTGCGATGTTGGTTTCAGTTGCAAACAAAGCTTATCGTAGCTTATCCTAGTGCTGTTGGCTTTTCCCCAGAATATTTAGTGTAATTGCGTTTGATAGTGATTACTTTTTGTGGGATGAAAGTGAGTCTTGTTTTCCCCTCCTCCTTGTTATCTCCCCCTAAGCTGTTTTGCTTCTGTTTACGTGAAAGAGAGGGAGAAAGGGAAAGCCAAGGCAATGTAGAAGTCTCTGAGATTTCGAAGCACACCAAGTCGAGCTATTGTTTGACCTTCAGGAGAGTCTTCAGTCGACTCGTTGCTTCTACACAGCCCCAGGTCCATTGTTCTGCTCTGTTATAGTCTACCCAGCGAGGCTGTGCCTCAGTGTAGGAAAAAAAACTATTGTTGCTAAGAGCTCACGGCGGGGTCTCTGCTAAACTCACCCCTTTTATTTGCCGCGTGCTACCTGTCTAAAAACCCATCTCTCTCGGTCCCCCGTGAAAATGAACTGCCTTTTGCTATGGGCTATAACCATCATTTAGAGTCCAGAAGAAGATAGTGGTCACAGTGCACTCTGAGATAGGACCAAACGCATCAGAAGGGCACGCGTAAAATCTTACATATCTTTTTTAAAAAACTGTAACATCATGCATGACTACAAAGGAGCCAGTATAGTATTGGTGTTTATTCAACTTTCCGTAATCGAGTGATGTTAACACGAACCGGAGTCCAGCAGTGTTTTAGTGCAGAAAATGACTACATAGTTTCAATTGCTTTGCAAACTTTAATTCAATTAGAGGCATAGAAAAGACAAGATGACATTACACTGAGCACGAAGCGAAAACAAGATGAAAACCTTTACAAGACTTGCACTTGCTAAGACAACAGTAGCAAACTGTGGAAGTAATATTTAGATATCATAAAAGCTGTATCGAAACTATACAGGTCTAGGTCTATGTCTAAAATATAGACATAAGAAAGCAAAATAGATATTCAAGTTTATCTTAGTTCGAGTTCGTTCAGTACGTGGTTATGACACTACTAATACTTACCATAACTGCCAATACATAAGTTATTTCGCCACCAGCTTCAGGTCGGAAAACGGTGATGTATCATTTTATTTTCTTATACATTTATGTTCGAAGAAATCAAGTTAAAAGCGAGTGTCTGTACCGCTGAGGTAGAGTGGTCCCGCGAGCTTGCAAGGAGAGTCACCCCCATCCCCCTCGTGGTCACGTGATTCATTAAATAATTAATGCAGTGGTTGCAGAATAGATATGTATTCGTCAGGAATATCGCAGACATGGTCTCCCTGTGTCTGACGTGAAATTCAACTGTCCTTTTAAAAACAAGCCCTATAGCGGAGGAAAAAAAGAGAGGCACAGACACACGCGGAGGCTGCAATAAAACAAAATTGGACGGGAGCACCTCAGCGTGTGGACATTGTGAGTATAGCGGAAACGGGGGACGCCACTTCCATGCGCGTACATTGCTGCAACGTTCCGGGCTTGCCCGAGTCCATGAATTATTTGCCGTTTGTGATATTGTGGTAAATATGTCAGAAAATATTCATCTTGCCATACCTTGTCATCGTGCATGCACGTCTCAAACCCCATCCCATTGTTTGACTTCGGTTGTGGAAACAGGACTGATATTACATGTCATAGATTTGCACTTGTGCTCCATTGATATCATGCTGTATATTTTCTTTTTTAAAGCGGTAAAGGATTCTCACTGTCCCCCATCCCATCTCTCTCCCTTCCGCAGCATGTCCCTCTCCTCTTTTCATTCAGCTACTTCGCTTGATTTATAGTGATTTGTGTGTCAGTGGCAGCGGGGCTGCCATTGTGTGTTTGTGAGGGAGTTGTGTTGTTTATGACCGTCTCTGCGATAAATCATTTCGCTGGGAAAATGATGAGCGAGCGATGATACACGGGAATGAGGAAGAGATCCCTGGCTCCTCGCTACTTGCCGGCCCTCTTGCCATACTCCGTAGCGGGTGAAACCCTCCTTTTTCTTCCCATTCTCGACCTCGAGTTGATTATCGCGGGAGATTTACATGCAATGGCTCCGAAGCTAATATAAAGGCTAAGGAGCTGCAGGTCTTGAGTTACTGCATATACAATTACCAATTAAGGGAAGATTTGTTTAAATTTGCCAAAACGGGAACGCCTCGCCGCCATGTAAATCTCATAAAAGCGCCAGAGCCCGCCCGGAGATTTATAGCCAGAGGTTACATACCTGGGTTGTAACTCTTTTTGCGACACAGGAGGAAAAACTTAATTGGAAGGCAACCTTAGTAGAAGAGGCTTCAGAGGAACGTTGCTGAACAGTTAACTAAAACGACCAACTGACTTTCAATACGCTCAGTCCAGGAGGGATTAACTGATTTTGTGCTGAGATAATCGAAGATATGCATTTTTTGGTCTGTTTCTTCCAGATCCGTGGGAAACTTGTAACAGACCCGAATGAAACTCGACGTTACCAGAAACAATAGAGATATTCCTAAACCTCGTCGTATAGCTTTCATGCCAGCCGTTTTATATTTTATTCCAACAGGCGTAGGTATTAACTATATGCAGGACTTTTGTAGAAAAAAAGGTCATAAATAACCCAAACCGGGTGCTCAAGCACCCTCAGTCTAATTTATCCAGCTCATTGTGGAGCCTTTGCTACCTGAGAGGAGGGGGAGGTTTACAAAACGTGAGGCTCCAAGAGTGGTAAATCTAGTTTATGACGCGTTAATGTTATTTTGGCTAGGCGGCAATATTTGTACGGTACGGTGATGCTATAGTGGGCATTACCTTTCTAGACAACACAATAAGAGGAGAGGCGTAGCTTTTATAGTTATTCATTTTATTCTTAATTTTCTCTCAAAAACAAGGCATTGTAACATAATACCAATAGCCTACAATACTAGAGATGTAAGTGTGTTGCTATAACTAATACTCTGTCTAATATAGATAACCATTTCAAATAACATTTGTGTGAATCTCACATAATGACAAGTATTATTTCGCGTGGTTGCCTCCTGCTCTTCCTCTCCACCTTGGTAGTGTAAACCTTTGTGTAGCAAAATTAGAAGAACTCTGTGGATCCCATCAAATATTAATGGGAGCAGCAGCGAGGGGCAGCACTTTCAAAATGTATAATTCCAGCGGCGCTTCTCGTAGCCCGGCGCTGTGTCAAAAACAATATCCAAGCTCATTTCGGTGGACACGCAGGGGGAGAGGAGAGAAGACATTTTCGCGCAGGACATCACTCGAGCTCACTAAAACCGCCTCATATCTGATTTCACAATTCAATGACAGTGGTGAGTGGAATGAATGATTCAAAACGCCATCATAAGACAGGCCGTTGGATTTTCACAGAGAGGCAGTAGCCCATATCAGCCCTGAACACAAGGCTAAAGTATCACTCAGCAGGCTACTGTTTCATTAATATATAATATCAGAATTATTTGTTGCGTTTAAATGCCTTTACATCGTTATAGGCTATATAACTAAAGATGCAATACATACAACCAGCGAATTTGCATTCACCAAGCAAAAATGAAATGTGGTTGTGCATAGAATGATATGAATGGGAAAATGCTCTTCACATTTAAAATAAATTAACACCCTTATTCGGCATAAAAGATCAAAAGTTCTCTAAACGCTGGCTATAGACTGTTCAACACAAAGTAATCATTGAATAGGTTCTATAATTAAAACCGTGCCTTGGTTAAAGTGGCCTACGTCTGCTACCGTTTCTGTGGGTATGGGGGGTGGGGGGTCTTGTTTGTTTGTCGTTTAAATGTTAGACAACAGTGTAGTAATCCCACGCTCTAGAGAGGAGACAATGTAAACTAATCTTCCCACCCCATTGGAACTATACGTATGGCAGCCATATTGTATGGTTGTAAATGTCCACAACTAAAGCGTGGACCCTACAAAGAACTGTGCAAAACGGTATTTCGATTCTTTAGAATTGGTTGCTCTCATTCAAGCCGACCATCTCAGACTAAGAGTGTAAGCGAGCACAGTTTGCATGCTTGGTAAAATGAGTATTTATTATTAAAATGATCATAATTCAAAACCTCTTAAATATGCAGGCAAAATTACATGAATAGGTTTTGAAATAAAATGCACACACACACACACACACACACACACACACACACACTGTGTGTGTGTGAACAGTGAAATGAACAGTCGAGGAGACCTCGCATAGTTCTCATATGTTGGGCCTATTGTCTCTATCAACGTAGCAGGCAAGTTTTGTGCATGGTGATAGTAGGCTAATAGTACATGCTTTCGAATAAAACAGTATTCTTTGTAATGACGTAGTCACGTTTTGAGAAAAGGCACAAAAGCAGTCAACCATCGGAAAAAGCCTTAAATATCTACAGTATGTTGGACGCATAATGGTTCTCCAATGGAGAATACAAAGCACTGTGGAGATACAGAATGTTTAACCCAAAGGCAAAATCCGTATTAATGGCTGGGTGTATAAGAGTGAAAGCATTAGATTTGTCCATATACATAGCATATGCTTTGCTTTAATCGGAATTTATACCGAAATATCTGAGTATTCCTCTAAACATCCACATCCCTGATATCTTGGCAACCATTTTTTCTGTAATTGGGGTGGTAAAAGTGTAAAGACCTGTCTCTAAGTGTCTGTGTCCCCCTGCAGAGGAGGGCAGGGGGCCGGTTTGCCAGGTGTTCCCCTGCCTCGTAATGCAGGAATGATTACCAGTTTGGAAATAAATCAATACGAAACCTCACGCTAATTTATAACGGTCTGAGAGAGCAGCGATTGAAAGCGCATGAAAAATGACCGGCGAAAAGGTATCCAGCGACTGCGCGGAGGGTTTTCACCGGGTTGAGGAGCATGGAGAGCAGCGATAAGAGCATCGAGCCGGAAATGTACGGGAGAACGAGTAGCTTTTTATGTGCGATGCCTAAGAATAGCCCGGATACTATCATTGCACTTCTGAATCGCTATAATTGAACTCTAGACGCTGTATCTCCTTTCTGCCCGCTTTTGTTAGTGTGTGTGTGTGTGTGTGTGTGTGTGTGTGTGTGTGTGTGTGTGTGTGTGTGTGTGTGTGTGTGTGTGTGTGTGTGTGTGTGTGTGTGTGTGTGAAAGACAGAAAGAGAACCAGAGAAAAAGGGCACTCGTGGGGATCTTGTTGCGTGGGTAGACTACATATGTACACACAAAAGACTAATTTGCAAACAAAGTCAAGTAGGTTTGAACATTCAAAGGATAGCGATAATATTGCCAAATAGTGCCAAAAAATTAGTTTAGCAGTAAATCCGTTTAAATTCTCAGCTCCAGTTTCGGAATGAGGTTATCTAGGCTATTATTCTTTTCTTGTGCGTAAAATATGTTTTTCTAGTGTTATTCGCAGACTAATAGGACTGTCGAAAACATTATAAAGAGAACAGGAATTTGTCAGGAAATGGACTGCTATCGGAATGAGGTTGACCGCGTTCACCCTTGTAGAAGCCCGCAGGTTGTAATGGCCATATGGCCCATGTGTCGGCCACGGAGCCGTGTAGTTCCCTATTGGATAGACGAACCCCGCTGCCTTCTCCACCCTGTGTGTCCTGTCAGTCCACTGGTTCACCGTGTCAATCCTCTTTGCTCCACGCTAGCAGCGAGAGACAGAAAAAGAGTTAGAGGGTAGAGGTGGAATCTTTCGCCTGTTGGCAACTGCTGAGCCCGGTGAATCACACGCCGAGGTCGGAGCGTGGAATTCAGGGGAGCAAAAGCCGCGTTTTCGGAGGCGTTCGGACAGGTCCTCTGCCCGTCGTAGTGCTCCAACGTGTGTGCGCGCGTGTCTTAGTACGTAAATCTTTCGCAATTGTCAAGATGGGCTTGTGGATTCAAAACGCGTTACTGCTGTTGTTTTTAGTTGATTTTCGTGGAGATCAGCAAACAACCATGCCAACTGTAGCATACCGTGAAAATTAGTGCGTCCAAGGTAACAGAGAAACAAACAAAGCAAGTATTCCATGCGCGTCTTGAACATAAAGTCCCTAAACACGCGCCTGTCCATTTTTACGGGACCGAGAGGAGTGCTGGAAGTCAGGTAAGGCTTGCAGGATTCGACTGACGCCGGGTGCCTGGACTCTTCTTTGAGTCCAAAGCAGTTCTGCAGACAAGTCATTAATTATCCGTTGTGTGACCGAGGCAGGAGCCATCCTTGGGTGTGCCCAAGCTCGCAAACTTTTTTGTCTTTCTAGAACCGAAGACAGATGCCCTCAAATAGGTAACCAAAGCGGCGGAAGGTGTAGCTTACTCATTTCCCTTCTATCTCTCCCTTAACTCATTGTGTTTTCCTCCCTCCTCTGTGAACCTCCTGGATTCCTTTTCAGTTATCTTCTTTTGAGTTCTGTCTGTCCAATCCGCCTAAAGTTTTAGGAGACGACACAAGTAAGTTAGCCTTGAGTGTAAACCTGCTGGGTGAGTTGAACTCAGTGAATGGATCTTGCAGCTAGGGTGTAAAAAGAAGACGCATGTGTCCATGATTTATGATCCCGACAACGGATTGCTTACTCTAGCACCTCTCAATTTGGAATCGCGCGTTTTTGTCCCAGTCTGCGCTGCAGGAATCCCAAAAATACAAGGCTGATGATAACCTCACATTTGGCATTTATTTGTGCTGTTTGTGTCCAAACAAACCCAAAACAAGGCACCACAGTAGTATAAAGTAATGGCAGTTATCGCAGACCCCCCTACCCCCCCCCCCCCCCCCCCCCCCCCCTCCTTGGGACGTTTATGTTGAATTATTATCTCCCCCAAAGTTTTGCTGGGTCATGCTGCGTAGCACATGTAAACACACTTGGAGATTTCCTCTATAACTCTGAAGATCACACACGTGGAAGTGGGGTTATTATTATTTAATTATTATTATTTTTTTTGCATGTGTTAGATTAAATTACACCCTCATCATCTCCCGCTATGGCATTGAACATAGAGGCCATAACCTTGATAGAATGTGGAACACATCGAAGAGGCCATGTAAGCTACTCAGACGTTAACATGACCAACTGCGTTGGACCCAGAAAATAGTTCAGTGACGTTAAGAGCAATGATGCCCCACTGTGTTGATATTTCACAATACTTTAAATAGAAGTATTTCAATATAGTCTAAATAGACGTGCACCTGCATTTTTCATAGGTTTTACGGTAGTTCAACAAGTGTTATGTTAATCTTATTCTCGTGTCGAGATGAAGTCACCAAACTGCAGATGCACCTGGAACAGCCGCTGCCCTCAATCACTTTTACTTAAACCTTCTGCCACATGTAACCTAAGTGGTATCACAGCATCACGAGGATTAGAGCCAAGCCTAGCCCGTAGCTTGGGTGAGTATCAACATGCTTTGGAGCAGAAAACTCCTTTTGTTGCCAAATTGCAGGTCAGGTCCCACTCGCAAGCGTTCGCCAGGCCCACCGAATGGTATGGAGTATTTCGAAGGCTCACAATATGGGACAAAATGGCCTGAATTAATTCCTGCCCACGTGCTGTCTAAAATGTAGTTAGCCTCCAACAAATGCAAAAGTGACCCAGCGGTTTACGCGTCACAGAGAACGGCCTTGAATCAAACCACAAAACTCTTAAGTGGCTATCATTTAATCGATTTGATCATACATCACTGACATTGGGCCTAGCACCGGGGGAAAGTGAAAGTGAAGGTGCGTGTGCAAGACGACAGTATCTGACAGTGTTTGCATGGAGCACAGTTTATTCATACTATGCTCCGGTCTCAACAATTACATCCCTGGGGCACTTTACATTATTAGCTGTTGTTGTGACAATGCTACTGTAAATATTATACACCACACTGTTTAGGAGGTTGTGCTGCATGTCTAAGAATGGACATTCATTTCTTCAACAAAGCAATTTCGTATTAAGTGTTTGGGCATAACCAATATATAATTATAATATATATGTTTTCTATATGTATACTCATATAGCAACGACACAGCTTCTGATGACTAACACAGCCTATTTGTCTTATCTTATTTGATGAGGCTAGCAGTTTTCAGGTCCCGAGTGCAGGGCCCATAGTGACCCCCCCTCCTCCCCATCTCACTTCAGACTGTGCCTCCTTTGAAAGGCAGTTAAAGATTACCCCTTCGAGACCCTAATGTCAAGTAAAAATTAACTTGGCTCACCAAAAAAACTGACTGTGAGCATTCTCATTGTTTAGAACTGGGCTATGCTCATCGTCTGGGGAGACGGTTGTAGACCTCCACATCTTAAGGATCCACGCATGTAGATGAGAGAACTGGAGACTGATTTTGCTGCTCCTCGCCATGCTCTAACAAACCATTGCATGCGGGTGACAGGAAAGAAAAACAGCTACAGCTGATATCTTGCAGTCAGCGTGGTCAACTAAAATTATTTTCACCATCACTAATTTTTATTGCTGTTACAAGAGGCTACAACTGGAGTGTTCGGTGATGCTGCGTCACTAACTCTAAAAATACAATAACAACACAGGTACCACAATTCCACCTCCAGGAAATATGCGTTGACTCCTGTGTGCTGACTGGCGACTCCACTGGGATCGATACTGCCATAACGCGCAGGTCAGGCGGGCTCAAATGAGAGTTTAATTGTAATCCGGAGATCTTTAGTAGAAGGCTATCTGCGTGGGTGTAAAAAACCAAGCCCCCTGCTCTCTCACTCGCTAGCGAGCAAAGAACCCCCCCCCCCCCCCCCCCCCTTATCGCCCAGAGATTGGATGCAGAGGCCTCGCGTATCCACCGCTCTAGCTCTCAAGTCCTTGGTGTTGAAAGTCCCATGTCATCCGCCAGAATGGGAGAGAAAAGAAGATATATTGTGCCTCTGCTCGTTTAAAACAATCCACTGGTCGCCATTTGGGGCTTGCCCGTCGTTCAAGCTCATTACGTTTCAACGCATTGGAATTCTACAAATGGACCTGATGAAAGCGCACCTTCACAGAGATAGCGGGAGAAAATAGGCCATTTTTGGAGGGTGGTGCCTCCAGAATTAGGGCAAAAGTTGAAGTGGCAACAAATCTCTGGAAAAAAAGCTGAAAAAAAAACGGCCTTATTTTTATATGAAAGATCAAATCAGGTTAGAGTAACTGAATTAGTTCTAAACGATAGAGTTTTGACGTATGCGTGTCACGTGAGCGGATCATTCAGAGTATTATTCTGGATTTGGTGAGGGGCCTGCTGGACTCACTGGCTGTGGTTCTCTCAGGCTCTGACTTTGCTGTTCCCAACCGCCTGGTAATTAGACAGCAAATGGGATAAGGTCGGCGTTTCGCTGACTTCCAGAAGGCACCATGCGGGCTCTTTGAAAGCCTGGGACGACAGGGCCGGGATTAATTCATAAATATAAGACATTACAAGGGGATTCCAAAGTACTTCCGTTGATTGATCATTAATCTGGTGAGTTATTGCTCCTCGACGCAAAAGGTCACACTGCAAACCCAGTACCAATCTGTCAAAGCGCGACACAGCCACGCCGTGCGCCTCTCCCTGTTTATTCCTCGTGTTTCTGACTGCCTGCTCGTGTTTACATGGAGCATGCAACGGTTTTTGAAAATTATGTCACAAGGAGAGGGGTTTCATGGGGTACGGTTGAGCATGGGCGCTGGTAGGCACCGTTAGAAACAAGGCAGGGCGCATGACGACTATCCTAACGGAGTGATGTGATAACGGCAGCACTACAGAATGAAGAGAGAGAGAGAGATAGAGATAGAGGGAATAGGAGAGAGACAAAAAAACCCTCGACAATAAAGTTGGGGTAAAAAAAAAAAAAAAAACAGTTTGTTATGTGCCCAGGGCTCTGTCTCTGTGTGTGCGTCCATGTGTATTGGATGTGCAGTGGGATTCGGCTATCGCAGTGTTCATATTGAAAATCTCGAGCAGGCAAACATTCCCAGTTCCCTAATGCCTGTGCATCCACTTAATATGCATTTTGATAAATTATGCAGGAGCGCCTTTGTTGCAAACCCTGCAGAAATCAGGCGGCCAAATCCCACTGTTGTTCTTCTCGGTTCCTTCGATACCCTGCCCGCTAAACGACGCTTTTCGGTGGATATTCGTTGCATCGAGGAAAAGCTAGCCCTGATTTGTCTTGAATTTCGTTACTCCCTGGCTCCCTTTCTCCCCGTTTTTCCCACTAAAATTGGCTCATCAGCTCTTCTGCTAAGAGCTGCCTCCTCCCTTTGTTCTGAGAGCTCAGCGTGGCTAGCGGCGGGGGCTGGAGCACCCTTCACTTTGTAGGTAACTTTAGGTTAGTCCAGTTAGGCTCCGGGTCGCCGACGAGCTATCGGTACCGAAAATCTTTCAAAAACTACCCGCGTGGCGTTCAAAACAAGGCCGGGGCGACAGGGATGGACGCGAGCCAACGCCGTGCGTGAGTGCGGGGATGCAATAAATAACTTTATAGCGCTATAGGCCGCAGAGTCGGGGAGGTCGGGGAATCCTCGTTTTGATTTATGTGTTTGGGGTAGCTGTCACGAGCCGGCGAACGGGAGCGTCCAACGTTTTTATTCCACTTTTAATAAGCGCTACTATGCACACCAGCAAGGCCATTTGATTTCATTTCGACTTGGGCCTTCTCTACTGTATATGGCCATTTTCGGTCCACTTTTGCTTCCTTCTGGGATTAGGGCAGCATATGCCTGGGCTTTGGTTTTATTTTTTCCAGAATGATGCCTCTGTTATTTTATGGCTTTCTCTGGGATTGCTGCTCGGCGTTTACTTTCGTTCATTTTCTATTTGTTTCGTTTAAAGGTTTCCTATTGGGAGAATTTGTGAGTTACTATTTAACATTTCATAATATAATTATTACCATAATTACTATTATTAATAATAACAATAATAACAACAATAATAATAACAATTATTATTGTTATTATGATTAATATGCATTATGCGATTTATCCATTCAGGCTAATGGCCATTATATTTTTTCATGGTCTGTGAACGAACAAAAAAAAAAACATCGAAATAATCGGCTATGTTAATCCAGTTAGTTCAATTAGGCAGTAGCATTAGTCTTTGAGTTAGTTCCACTGTTTGTAGAGGCTCCAGAAATATTTTAATGCGAAACAAAGCCGTAGAATGTGGACTGTTAAGTCATATGGGGAAATGTAGGTCACCGAATGAAAAATTTCATCGCATTTCCGAAACAGTTCAATCACTAGCCAAACAGCAGAGCAGATGCATCTCAGTACCAGCAGTCAGACTCGAAACGCGGATTAATCAGAAATATGATATGTAACTCAATAAACGATCAAAATCAATATCGAGAAGGGTGGCTTTTGCGCTGCTTTCGGTGATTTTTTCGATGGCCTCGCGTTTCTTCCCGTATATTCCGAGAATAATTTAAGGTTAACGATGTCTGTCACCCTTGGCCCAATCTCAGATTGCTTTTGTGTTCGATTTGTCTACAAGAGGTCGTATGCACTGTATTGGATTTTCGGCGACCTTCTTTGATTGCATCTTTCTCTCTTTTTTCCCTTGCCTTCCAGTTCCTACCTATAATCTGGAAGCTGCATTCTCGCATAAAATCAAGTGGTGATAAAGGACATTATATCGGTAAGTACACCAGCCTTTTACGTCTGACTTTTTGATTCATATATTTTGCTAACATACTGCAGGAGTGCGGTGGGTGATGTGACTCCAATGTGTTAGTGCACCATTGCTGTTGAATTGATTTGAACTGTATGATGGCCTTGCATTGATAGCTCACATGTGATAATGTTGACCCAGGAGAGGTAAATATGAGGACATGACTTTTATTGAAGCGATTGGGAACGATGAACGAAAAAATGATGGTCCATAATAGCTTTACAATCCTTTTTTATTTGATCAAAATCATTTCATAATATACGAGCAATGCATGCACTTGAACATATTGCACTGGCCTATTTGATAAGATATTTTGGTTGTTGAGTCCATGGCGAGATTTCCATCTTTTAACTGCTATTTGCAGATCTCTGTTACCATAGGCTTCTCATTATTATTGCAGAAAAACAAAAACATATTGTACAGCTTTTGTTAAAGACCTCTTATGATATTATCTTCATGTACACACAATACATTTGCTTTTATGCTTTGCGGGTTATTGTCGTGACTTCTGTATGCTATTGTATGATTTTAAACTACTGTAATGGTTGATGGCCCATGGTCAGATAGTCCTATGTAATGCTTGGATGTAACCTATAGCCTGCAGTGTAGCCCCGACATTCGAGAATATCCACTAATGAGAAGTTGAATAATCGAGCAGTAGCCTATATAATGATTCTTCATTTGCCTTCATATGCATAACCAAGGGATGTACAGCGATGACTTAGCCTACTGTTATTTTAACACACGTTACCCATTTCAAATGCAGACACAAAACATGAAATCTAGATGATCGAAAGCAAAGCTTATATATTCCACCATTTCAACAAACAGCACAAACAGCATACAGCCAAACAGTGCAGCATCACATGAAAACAGCAAAAGGCTTAAATTCCTCCCAACTAATCCATCATTTGGCAAAACATATAAGTGTTTTCACCTCCCTGTGATGTTTTAGAACATATGCTGTTTCCTGGCACAACATATTTGCGTTTTTTTGGAGTTCTCCACCCCTGCAAGGTATATCCTTTCTGTTAACTTCTTTTTAAAAGGGAAATACCAGTCCTCTGTCATCCTTTAAAATCGCTAAAATATTGTTCAACAACACTCTTCTCTCAAGGTTCAGAGAGCTGTACTCCAAAATTCATTTTGAACATTTCGATTTCACCACAACTTAGCTCCATTGGTGTAGTGGGTGGTTAAAATCTAAATGTGCTGATTCAAAAGACGTTCATCTCTTCCAGCTCGTTTGAGTTAATTAGTAATCTTTCAGGTTGCTGATTTAATCCGTTTAGCAATAGTTGCAAAAATGAGGAACAATGCTGCCTAGGAGAAAGTTGCAGACACCTACATTTTTGTCCCACGTCTTCCTCCTACACCGTTTGGACTCACTCTTTTCAAGTAACTACACCGAATGCATCTTTTTAAAGTTCCTTGTTTACAGCTGCCGTGGGTGATAGTCGTCATAAATCTTACGCAGGCAAAAAAAGATGGGTGTAGTGTCTTGAATAATAAGAATAGAGAGAGAAAAGGAGAGGGAGACATGGTGAGAGAGCAAGAGCGTAAAGATAGGGAGTGTGAGGAGAGAGAGAGAGAGAGAGAGAGAGAGAGAGAGAGAGAGAGAGAGAGAGAGAGAGAGAGAGGGAGAGAGAGAGAGAGGGAGGAAGAGTGATAGAGAGAAAAAATGGTGAGAGACAGTGAGGAGAGAAAATGTCTCCAAAACACCTTCATATTTTCTTTTCCATTTTGGTCTCGCGCCGGCTTTCTTCCTCGTTTCCTTCTCGTCTTTTCTTTCTTGTTTTTCAATGTTGATTTAATTTTTTTGTCCCACGCTTGTCGAAGTTCCCATATGCCGAGAAAACACAGGAAGTGCCCTCTTGAATTTTTAACATGGACTCGCTATCGAAGTTTTTGCAAAGACTTCTGTGGCATTGACTCGTCCTAGCTGTTAAATATCACACATTATCTCTCCTTTTTCCTTTTTACTGATTTGTTTTCACCCCTCCCTCGTTCCCCAGTCCGCCTGTTGTCTGTTCTCCTGTTCTGTCACCCCTCCCCACCCTTTCTCATTTTTGCGCATTAGTTATTACTAGTTGGGTGTGTTGGGGGCCATGTGATGAAATATTAACAATACAGATAGAATGCTGTTTCTGCCCCGAGCCAAGTAGGAGCCAGCGCTGGAGACGCACTTCCTGGTAATTCAATATAGACTAGTGGAGTGAGGGAGAAAAACGGCGCTTCTTTCGTGTACTAAACAATATTAGCATAGCCTAGACACCTAACTGGGAGACAAGTGAATAAAAAAGTCCTGGCGCTGGATCTTTGCTCGTAGGCCCAGATCCTGTCCCACTCGGCTGCAATTAGCATAATTTCTCACTGGTGACGCTGTTAGATGGGGATTAACTCCCGCGCCTGGCGCTCCAAGCATGCCCCGTTATTTCCAAATAGCTGCAAAGGCCTTGTGTTGACAACACAATAACACGCTAAAAGGATAAGGGAGAGACGGGACTGGAATCGGCACAATAACAGCCACAAATAAACGGGCAAAAATGCGACGGGGATACGTGACAGCGAAGCGGAGCTCTGGTCGGATTATGATGTTAAGGTTTGCGCCGTGAGATAGAGAAAGGGGGAAATCTGAGGCCATTGTTATCAGCGAGCAGGGCGTACCAGTCGACGGGGCGGCCAGGAGCTGAGCTGCCTGTCCATTCGCAGCGCCCCTCGCATACCTCAGATCTTTCATGCCAGACCGTCTCCCCCCTTCCCAAGCCGAGGGGATCCGTCCAGGAGCGCCCGGACTAAGGCGCGGGGCAGCCGTCCACGAGACACCGGCATCATACGCTCGCTCGCTGCGAATATCAAGACAGGAAAGGGACGGAGGGATCCCGTTTTTATTGATTGCACCGTGGCTGAATGTGAAAAATATATGATGCCTGCCCGTGCTTCCCTCTTCAGAGGCTAAGGTAAGCTGGTCTGAAATAGGCTATCAGTTTGTGAATGGCGGAGTGTGTGTCCCAGTGATTTATGACCATATGACTCCAATCGCGGTTCAAGAAGAGTTCACAATGCTTTAAGCTTCCTTCCACGCAGCAACCCCCTCGTTTCCCCTCTGAATCCCTATCCAATGGATTCTTTTTTTCTGCCTCTTATTTGTTTGTAAAGCAACGGGGGAATCATTTTTGGAGATATCTGATTTCTTGGGCTTTGATGCTCGGGTTAGGGTTCGCGTTTATTTTCAAGCCCGGGGCTGAGGTAGCTTTAATGCTATTGAGCGACGTTGCTACGCTACTCTCCATTTCTCTCCGATTTGTCACCATTTGTCCAAACGTTTGCGATTGACACTTGGCTGTTATTTCGTTTGATATCGAATTCGCGCAGCAGGGGCCTGCTACGTTGAAATAAAGGCGATTCACAACCAACCAATGTGAATATGTGTTGGCCAGAGACCTAGGTTGTGGGCTATTCAGTTATTGTTTTGATTCTACCTCGGTGTGCTATTGGTAGCTCAACCTATGTGCAAATGCTGCTTACTCTGTGCTAAGCAAGGTTCCAGTAGGCTGTGTATGTTTTATTCGTTTTTAAACGAGCTTGCCACTCAGACATATGCCCATCTTCTCCTTGTTGTTGTTGTTGACGTTCAGGGGTTCGTCTGCTCCTTCTACGTCTGCCGCGGACTCCATAATTGTATTAGGAACGAATCTATAGGAAAGTTAGTTATTGCGTTACCGTAACAAGCAGGCCAAGACATTACGTGTCCCATTTAATGGAACCGCGATATGATTTAATATCTATTATTCCTGCTGTGTTTCTCCCTTTACCTCTCTCACTCACTCACCCTAGCTCTCTCTCTCTCTCCCTTGAACAATTCCTTGGAGTAAATAATTAGGATTCCGCCCGTCCACTGGAAAGATAAATGAGCGACATTTGTGACGTGTTGAGAGTTGATGCCCAAAAGCTGTAGCTCGGATTCCCAGTCAAGCAGATAGGCTACACACAGCTGCCATTAAATTTATTCCTTTACTCTTTTTACAATATTATTCATTGAAAGTGAAACATGCATCTTTATCTTTTTAAGGCCCAATCGTCAGTGACCAGTTAGCTGTGTAACGACATTGACGGCACTGAGAAGGGAATAATTTACCCACCTTTAGATTTTGTCTGAGGATTAATATTGTGTGCTATATATGTGTGAACTAGCAGAGCTATCCTCTGGCTTTTGCAGTCATGTAGAAATAGTTATTTCTTCAGATTATTTTGAAAAAAGGAAGGGGATAAGATATAGGCTATATTTTCGAGGCAAAGAAGCGTTCACTTTGCATTGTAAAATGACTCAGTTTTGAGAGCTTATTTCTTTTGTGCCAGGTCTTAAAACAAGATTACGAAATGCTAGGGCACCAAATATAGCATTATTGAGCATGAATATAAATGTAGCATTATTGACTCCTAGGTTATTAATGATTATTTTATCAAACGACAATAAACTGGACAAGTACTAAAAACGGACAACAATAGAAAATAGAATTTGGTAAATAGCCTCATTGTAAATGGCCTAATTGTTATTGCCAGCTGATCACAGACATACTATTTTTAACTGAATTAAAAGTGTAACCTTTTATACTGTTAAGGTAATGTTGTAACACGTTGTTTATGGGGCTGTCGCTGCAAATGAAAGGCAAGTGTTTGTTAGTTATAGCAGCAGCCTTTTTAGCGTCTTTTATCACAAATTCTGGAAGAGCTGGAGGTGGTCGAGTGGTTCATAGGTTAACGTCGTCCTCTCTGTCAGTGCAAACCTCATGAATCAAACCTACTCAAAGCTTCCAGGGACCCTCTTCCATTTTGTTTTGACGGAGGCCCACAAACAAAGTTCACCACAGAGACATTGGTGCCGGTTTTTCTGGTTTTTAATGTTGTCCAAATACATTTCAGTGTAACCGGAGAAAACCTGAAGGAAATGCTCTTTAAGTTACATATGCACTTACTCGTCTGAACTGCAGCACTAGCACAGAGAATGTATTACAAAGAAGTTGTAGAAACATCTTCGACGATTGTCTGATAAATAATTGATTGGTTACACGCACTCAAATTAGGCAGCCATTATTTTTTATAGGCTCTAGTTAGGTGCTAAGCTATAGTAGCCAAGCCTAATATTTATTAAATTGAAATTAACGATATTATAGCAATATAATGATGGTATGTACACCATTATCAATCTGGTGTAGACAGTAGGCAACATATAAATAGTTAATAGCCTAGTATATGGTCTAGCATTAATAGTCATTCAGCAATATCAACCAATACACTAAATTATTAATGATGCCGTGCTCATTCAATCGGATTGCTCTCATAAGGACATGCCGACAACAAGAAAGACAACAGAACGGTGGTTATATTAAGTTTAATGACATAAAAAGACATAGCAACGACAAATCCAAATGATTATTCCTCAGAAACTACACATGAATCCACGTGAAGTAATGGCACAACACACAAATTATTCATTAATTTGCTTAATTTAATGGATTAACATAAAGACTGAACTTTCTTAAGTATAAGATAATGTGTTAGGCGGTGTTTATGTTTGTGTGGGGAGGGCGAAAGAGCGCAGAGTATAAGCTGACATAGCATCTGCAACTCGCCTTGTGGGAAGGCTCAATTCATGTCATGGCGCCTTTCATGGAGTAAGATGGATTTATCCAGAGCCTCTCTTATTATGTGATTCTTATAACCTTTCAGGTCAGCTTCCAAGAGGCCGTTGGAAAGAGACCGTCACGTGACACCTGGTGCCAATGTTCTTCCAGAAGGTCGTCAGGACCCTGGTAGCCGGTAACACGACTTTTGGAAATGCAGAAAACGACCTACTACGACAACTCGACGCTTTATGGAGGTTATTCGTATCAAGGGGCCAATGGCTTCGGCTATGATGCCCCTCAACCGGCCTTCCAGTCCTCAGCACACCTCGATGGCGACTATCAGAGGTCTGCCTGCTCGCTGCAGTCTCTTGGCAACAACGCCAATCAGCAGCACACCAAGACGAAGGAGCTAAACGGGAGCTGCATGCGCCCCAGTGTACCACCTGAGCACCACCCGCCCCCCCAGGTCTCCCCTCCCCAGAACCCCGTCAACTCCTCCACCTCTACCACAGCGCAGCAGCCGGCCAGCAGTGGAGGCAACGGTGGGGGAGCAGCTAAAAGCACCCCCAAGTCGTCCTCTCTGCCCCCGAATCCAACCATCAGCAAGCACATATTCCCGTGGATGAAAGAGTCGAGGCAGAACACCAAGCAAAAAAACAGCTCTCCCAGTGCAAGTTCAGCTAACGGTGTGTGCCAATCCCCCCCCCCCCCCCCCTTCCCCCGCATCTCCCCCACCTGCCTCCTTGTGCTGTAGACAGATGTTAGCCAAGTCTTATTAGCCTGAGAACAGAGACAAAAGAGGGTGTACCAGACATTCACCATTTCAATCATTGTCTGTGGAAAAAGATCCCGTTATTTATACAGTGAAAAACCAAGAGTGTTACGCCCTCTTGATGAGCATTTGAAAATAAACGAATTACGGAACGCCCAGGATTACGCAGGGATTTGAATTTATCTCTTTTAATCTGAAAGGACGATAATCGCACTGAGATTGTACATATCTTGAGATAAGCGCCCTGGCTCATTTCATTTGACGAATGTCAAGAAGCGTTCGTATGATTAGGTAACAGACAAATGCACCTTGCTTTGCAGTCAAACATACAGGCTTTCCGAAATTATTTTGAGTTTATGCTATTGGGTAATACTCCAAACTACCAATGATGACAGTGAAAGTGGTCTTCATATCACCCCAACACCATTCTGGCCGTGGGCTTTGGAAATAATACAATTTACATACACCGAGTCATGTTGGGGCTCTCATCGCTTAATAAATGCCAAAGTTATGAAGTGTTGACAACTAATATCAGGGGGATAAGTTGCGTTGCCTGCTTTATTAGAGAAAGATGCATTCAATTTACCCGTGTAGTAATTATGTTTTATTTCATTCCCACCCCTGCAGAGAGCAGCGGCGGTGAAAAAAGCCCCCCGGGTTCGGCCGCCTCCAAGAGAGCGCGCACCGCGTACACGAGCGCACAGCTCGTGGAGCTGGAGAAGGAGTTCCACTTCAACCGTTACCTTTGCCGACCACGCCGCGTGGAGATGGCGAACCTGCTCAACCTCAGCGAGCGGCAGATCAAAATTTGGTTCCAGAACCGGCGTATGAAGTACAAGAAAGATCAGAAATCGAAAGGCATGGGCTCTTCCTCTGGCGGACCGTCCCCCACCGGAAGCCCACCCCTCCCCATGCAGTCCTCTGCAGGCTTCATGAACTCCATGCACTCGATGGCAGGCAGCTATGACGCCCCCTCTCCGCCATCTTTCAATAAGCCCCATCAAAACGCGTATGCCATGTCTTCAGCCTACCAAAACCCCATGAAAAGCTGCCCCTCGCAACAAAAATATGCCAACACAGCGCCAGAGTACGACCCACACGGGCTACAGGGTAACAGCAGCTACGGAACTCCCAACATGCAGGGCAGTCCTGTGTACGTTGGAGGGAACTACGTAGATGGGATGCCCACCACCGGGCCATCCATGTACGGTCTCAATCACCTGCCACACCACCAGTCGGGCAACATGGACTACAACGGTGCCACGCAGATGTCAGCGAGCCAGCATCATGGACCGTGTGACCCCCATCCAACTTACACGGATCTGTCAGCTCACCATCCTTCTCAGGGTAGAATCCAGGAAGCACCCAAGTTAACGCATCTGTAGCAGGTTTGGAATAAGTGAATCGAATAAATAAAAAAAAAACACTAACCCATGGGACGATGCAATGGGGTTGGAAAAGATGATCCAGTGGTTTCTTGCGTGTTCATAGACCGTTGTATTGATGTTGTCTCTCCATCAAGTGTAAGACCATTTGTCATAATAGTTTACATTGGTGTTTATTTCACACAGATCCCCCTGTTCTACTGCGTGCCCAGTGAGGAATTGGTGAATATAATGATTAGGTGATATAATGGATGTGTTGTACGGAAAATTAACTACCGTGTGACCTCTTGTGACTCGCGTTGCATCACCGTAACTATTTGTGTACCTAGTCAGCATTAAAAAACCAATGCTGACGTCATGGCAGTCCACGCATAGTCTATGGATAGCCTAACTCCCCCAGTATGCAGAGCTAAGAAAGCAGTATGCTACATGGAATTGGTGCAGGCAAACCACTGGATTGTTTTGGTTCTCTTCCCTTTATTTCACATTACCTCTTTTTTGAAACGTCTCACTAACATGTTATTTTTTGAATCGGCTCTGGTTAAATAACAAATCACCAAGCGACTGTTTGCTGCTCGCTTAGGAAAAACAAAGTAGTGTACCTCCCTTTTGTACTGGGTTATAGGGTTATATGCTGTCCTGTAAAAGTTGTGCTACCAACTTCCATGGGCAATGCACCGAAAAGATATTGTTATTTGTTGTGTCATCGGAACAGGGTAAAAAAAAGAGTTGAGAACTTATGTAGTACACAGGCATACCCCCCCCCCCTCTTCCTCTCAACTCGGTGTAACCCCTCCCTCCCCCAACCACCCCCTCCAATCTTTAGGGTTCACTTACATTAGCCACCACTAATGCGAAAAGCCCACATTTTCTCATGTCTTGACTTAACGTGGAAACAGGGTATATTTGAACAAAATGCATGTCCGGGAAAGCAGAGAGCGGTAGACGGCTCAGTTTACGCTAATGCTCTCTTGGCTGGGCATCATTGTTGCACTTAGAGTTTACATTTTGATGGGTAAGGAAAAATAAATCTTATTTTGAAATGGAAGACCTCCAATCAGCGTCTTTCGGTATGTGTGTTCAAGTGAACATTCATAAATATATATTTATTTGTTATAGCCAGTTTAAATACATTCTTTTTCTATTATTTATCCCCCCATGTATTTATATCAAGAAAAAAATGTACTTTTTTAGTATTTACCTGTTATAAAGACGTTGTGTTCTTGTCATTGTAACAAATTAATTTTAGTTGTTGTATTTTAGAGACGAGTAGTTTATGTTACCCTTGTACATAAATTATGTCTTGACTTGTACAGGGGGCGAGGAAGCGGAATCAACCGTTCCTGCATAGTCGAGAATTAGACGAAGTATAGAACACTTTTTTGAGAACTTCTTTTGTCCTTTGTAGCTACTTTTCTTTCTCTTGGTAAGAGTTGTCTGTTGAGCAATTCTTTAATAAAATGTTATGTTATTCACTTCTACATCTGTTCCTTTAAACATTAAGATAAAAAACCACACACACACACACACACACACACACACACACACACACACACACACACACAACCAACCAAGCACCCAGCCACCACACACACACACACACACACACACACACACACACACACACACACACACACACACACACACACACACACACACACACACACACACACACACACACACACACACACATTTCATGGGAGCATGTGATCTGTCTCTCTTCGTGGCAATAGCAGACCGCTGAAAGAGCCCTCGGGTCCGCGCCTGAAAAAGTCACGTGATCTCAGGGTAACACAAATCCAAACTTGGCTAAAGATACCATTCTATCGTGATGCACTTAATACTCTCCAAATCTTCTGCTAACGGTTAACTGTTATTGAGTAAGAACACACTGAAATGTTATCCAAACATTCATTATTTTGCAGTTTATTTGAAAAAACATGTGATTTGGACCTAGTATGTAGGCCTAGAATGCAATGGAATATTTTACAATTTCAAATATATCATCCTGAATGATTCAATCCACAGTAGCAGTGGTAGTAGTACACTACTACTACTAGGCTACTACTACTACTAAAAAAAAAAATAATATGATAATACCACTACTAACAATATGAATAATAATGACAACAAGAACAACAATAATAATTAATACACTTCTCAATCATAATTCAAAGCTTGGGAAATAAAAAATCCCACTAAATTCATGAGCATTTACCCTTCTTGTCTTAATCTAGGCTGATTTCTGCACTTCAAGTAAGTATAAGGTACCCAAACAAAATAGCCAAGAATAGGCATTCGAAGTCGAAAGGCAAATGCCATTTCAGCCGCTTTACACTGCAACACACGAAAACACTCCAGTACATTTTTATCAGCCGTGAATACAGTTTCTGTCTCAACCGTTGACTAATTGAACGCTTGATAGTTTTAACATGCAACCGAAGGTAAAACAATGCAAAAGCTCTCCTATAATGATAATTACCGACGCAATCAGACATGAGGGCGACGCAAATAAATCCAGGAAGGGCAGTTCCTCTTGGAAACAAAATAAGAAATTCCAAAATTGTGAAAAAAAAGTAAAGTCAGCATGATTGCTGGAGAGATAAACAGCACCGTTCCCTTGTCCTACTTTACGCGTAGTCAGCCCAAGTCAGCACTGGTGGAGGCCCTCGCAGTGATTTGACCTCCTCTGCCTCCGCTTTGGCCTGCTAGCCTCTTTGTATTTCATGTGAAAAACCATAACCACCTACGCAGATTCCCCCGGAAAATCATGTGTTCCCTGTGTCTCCCAAATGATAAAGCCGTAAAAAAAATAGAGATTTTTTCCTCTCTTTTTTTTAGCCACAACGCACACTCATTATAACAACCGGGGTTGTCTTACGCATTCAGATAATCTGTGCTTCTGTTTTGCTAATACTAAGCCACTATATAGAAAGACGTTAAGGGAAAACATTACTCGATAACTGAGCAAAGAGAGGCCGTTTTCTTTGTTGTGTTCTTGGAGGAAAAGAGAAGAATTCTTGAGGGCTTCTCCTGTCAAGCCTTTTGCTGGGGCTAAGATTGATCACCGCTGTTATTTCACGACTTCGATTCTAAAAATATCCACTCTTTCCCACAATGCCCTTTTTAACTTCCAGAGTTTTTAAGTATTACATGTAGTGCAAAATTATTTTTACTTTCTCCCTTTAACCAGCATATTGCTGAAATTCATTTTAAAGTCAACAAACCCCTGTCTTGTTACACTTATCCGAGTACTCCCAGTTGTAAACGCGACCTCTCAGTGAACTTTAGTCAGTCCAGTAAACACGACGACCATTTTTCAAGGAGTGAAAACTTCGCACTGGTTATAATACATGAGGCCCAGTCCATAAAGAACATAGCCAGTTTAAACACATTGGACTAAACACGCATTGCATTATTTCTATGACCACTAATGGCTACGTTTTATTACATCATATTTCTGAAAATCTGTAGGCTATTACGATGTGAATCACTGACCTGTAGCTCCACTTTCCGCAATCCAAGCGTACAAACACAAATTCAGGTTGACACTATGCTTAGAATGAGCTCGCTTATGGTCAAGTAACGGGTATTTGGCATTATATCCAAGGAAGACTAAGTAGCCTCAAAAGGGGGCACGACATTAAACAGATTTTGTGTGGGCAAAGTTACATATCGACAGCTTGATTGTCTGCTACTGTTGTCAAAACTTTGAAGATTAATGATCAGTGCATGGAAAGATGGTGTTTGCCATATTGTGGATGCGCTTTTAACAATCACTTAATGCGACCGAATTACATCACCGAGGTCCAGAAGCAATGCGCACATATCTTCATTCTTTGTCATAAGGGTCCATCACCCAGACACCCACACGAAACAGCTATGACAGAACACCTGGTAAGCGGCCACCTTTTTAACGAAATGGTTACCCCCTGCTAATACAAACAAATCCTGTATCCCAAGATATTTTTTGATCAGTTGGTGAAAATAATGCTTTCTTTTGCCACCAGGCCCCGCGTTCCCATTGGCTATGTTTGGTCACGTGACCAGGAATTGGCTGCAATTTCGCCCATAGTCTTCAGTTTAGTAGACCAAGGTCCCCATACGCTAGTAATATCACCAATATACACAATTATTAAAGCCCGCAAATACGCCATAGCGGGGCGCAAATAATCTCTCGTTTTTATTTCTTTTTGCTGTTTGATATCGCCGTCCGCTTTGTGACCAAGAGAAGCTATGAATTTTGAATTTGAGAGGGAGATTGGGTTCATAAACAGCCAGCCTTCCCTCGCTGAGTGCCTGACGTCTTTCCCCGCTGTCCTGGAGTCATTTCAAACTTCATCAATCAAGGACTCGACAGTAATTCCTCCTCCTTTCGAGCACACCATACCCAGCTTGAGCCCCTGCACAAGCAACCAGGCGCGACCAAGGAGCCAAAAGCGCACCTCCAATGGCCTCCAGCTCCGGACGCCGCAGCCGCAGCAGGGCCCGGTCCCGGCGGCGAGCGGCGGTACCCTGGCCCACGAGTTCCCATGGATGAAGGAGAAGAAATCCTCGAAAAAGTGCACGAAACCCGGACCTGCTACAGCAGCTGCCTCATCCCCCTCGCCTGCATCTTCCGGGTATGCCAACGTGGGACTGGAGTCGCCGACAGGTCTGTACTGGAATGTGGAGCATTTTATGAACATTTATTCCCCTTTTTTATTTTTCATTTTTACGCATTTGGGGGTGGCTGTGTGACACGGAGGTGAAATGTGGTCCTGTTTCAGAAAACTCTGGCATCTGCACAGCATGCCAAAAGCCACACATTTATTTTCAGTTTCCTGATTGTCATAAGAGTTATTTTATGTCTTAAAAATTGTGCAGTCGGTGTGTCATACACGAGTCGAACAAGATGCTGCATCAAGCTGCAGTATTGCTTTGCATGAGCTAGTCTCATCCAAAGCTAAGCCAAAACACCTTCAGTCATTCGCATGGAGACGATAAATGACCAGCTATCTGTGAATATACAAACAACTGTTTATATTAATAATCGAGCATTAATTAATGATAGATCATCGTCATCATGTTAAATCTGAAACGCATAGTGTGATTACAAGGTCCTATAATCTTTAAACACCCCTCCCCCATTCTGTTGGCGGAGGATGTGATTGTGTGCACATTCTTCCTGATAAAGTTACTTTTCTTCCGATTCCACATTGTAAATCTAGAATAACGATTTAATCGCAGCCTGTGTCAGCGTCGTCTGCATGATATATATTCATAACCATGTCTCGGGGCTTGGGGTGGCCATGTTGGATGTCAGTATATAACGTGGAGGCAGTGGAACAAAACAAAATATGGGACTTGGTGGAATCACGAGTGTACATTACAAAGCTGATATACAGACAAGCATAGCACTGCAGCCATGGCTAACCCAGTGGGCGCAAAGCAATGGGTTATGGCGCATTGGGATTTTTATTGCTTGCCCCGTCATTTGCTGGGGCTTTCAGCAGCGAGTTAACTGTGCCATTAGTCTGATGTATTATACTTATTTCTGTGTCATGTGTTGGTGTTTCCAGAGGCACAGGGCGGGCTGGACAACGGCAGTGGATCCCGGAGACTGAGGACAGCCTACACCAACACTCAGCTTTTGGAGCTGGAGAAGGAGTTCCATTTCAACAAATACCTCTGCCGGCCACGGCGGGTGGAGATCGCCGCGCTGCTGGATCTAACGGAGCGGCAGGTTAAAGTATGGTTCCAGAACCGGCGGATGAAGCACAAGCGTCAGACGACGCACCATCGAGAGGGCCAAGAGGGCGACCCTGGAGGGTACGAGCCTCTGGAAGGCACCGACGTCGCATCGCCATACTCCAGCCAGCCCCTGGAAGCGTCCGGTTCGGGTTCCGGCCCGGGTTCGGGCTCAGGCTCGGGTTCGGGCTCTGCGGCGGCATCGGAGACCGAGACATGCGGCTCAACAGCCTCCTACACAAACAGCATTGACAATAAGCAACCCACGCCCGAGGAGAATAAGCCGAGCGGACAAGAGCCTGCATCTGCCCCTGACACAGCTGTCCGCTCTCCCCCATACACAACGCCCACTGCAGATAACCCTGCAACAATAGGCGAGGGCCGTGCATCTGGCTCGGATCACTCGTTTACGGAGCCACAGGACGCCGCCTCGCTACCCGATTTAAATTTCTTTTCTGGGGATTCATGCCTGCAGATTTCGGACGCTTTGTCGCCGAGTCTGCAGAGCTCTCTAGACAGTCCAGTCGATTTCTCCGAAGAGGACTTTGACTTATTCACGAGCACTCTCTGTACAATAGACTTACAGCATTTACAGTTCTAATGGAGGACAGTACGAACAATTAGAGCACCAATAACTCAAGACCAGTCGAATCCTGAAGACTGTCGCCGTGTTAAAATGTTTTGAATGCTTCTCGACTGCAACATTCCTGCAAATTTATATAGAAAATATCCTTTCATCTTGGGTTTAATTATGAATACAATATTATTGAAGCACTGAATGGTAAAGGAGCGAACAAGTTTATTATTTGACAATATTGCTATGTTTTAATCCTATCGAAATCCCATCCGGACTTCCCCTGTCGAAATTTCAGGTATTTATCTCCTTTTAATTTTCTGTGCTCTGTTAGTGCTCACTGCATAACATTTGGGAATTTTTCCAGTTAAGCTCAATCGTTGACTTCTCAGGAACTGTGTCAGACATTAAGGATAGCTGAACTGCTTTTAGAAATTCACTCCTGGTTGGGCATCCCTATTGAAGAATTTTAGAACTAGTTTATTTATTGAGATTCTTTAATAGCAAATTTCAGATTATTTATTGTACATTATTTTCATAGTTGAAATAAAAACGACCTTTATAAGATGGAGTAAGTGTGATTCAATTGTACATTGCATGTAGAATTGTTTTCTCGCACCAATAGTATGGTATGGGAATATATATATTTTATTAGCACCTTCTGTGAAATTGTATGAAAAATATAACATTTAAATGGGGTAGCGTTTATATTTTTGCTAATATTTGTATCCATTGACGTTATCGGGTTTTAACAGACAACAATATAATGCACGTTGAAAGCAATAGCAGTACATTACAGGCCTGTTTAATGAAGGTCTATCATAAAACATGTCCTTATATTGTAATGGTATTTTTTAATGGAAATTAACCACATAATTTCATACATTGATCTGGTAGCAGATGTATATATATAAAGGGTTAGCAAGGGTTAGTTTAGTCTGGATTCAAATCTCAGTTGATAAAGAGAAATGCTTCAAGATACTGCGTGGAATAGGCTTGGACATTTTCTTTAACCCATATAAATCCACTGTATTGTTACATATTTTGAAGACAGAGAAAGGCATATGCGGGTCTTAACTGACGGAAAGGCAGCTTCTTGGCTGCATGCAGTTAGCAATTAGCCAAATGCTAATGCAGAGTTTCGTTCATCATAGTGCATATATGCAAGAGAGGTATATTGCTATGTAGAACACGCAGCAATCATAGTGCAGCAATTGTCCATAATGTAGAACCATAGGCTTATCATGTCTCCTCAGCCTTGCCAGTTTTTTTTTTTTTTAATCCCAACTGTTTCAGACTCATAACTCTTTTCTCCATGTACAAAGGGCACTCTCACAATTCGGTTCCATATGTACTGCATGCACTATAACCCAAGTGGCCGAGCGGGCTCCTGCTTGGATGTAAAATGGCGCTGCATGGGAACACAATGGGCGATATGAACAATAAAGCGGCGGCCATTATGGAAGCACTAGAGCCGGTCTGGAGCTTCTGTCAGTGTGCGCTTCGATATTCCAAACAAAATTACTACTGAAAACACTGAACAGCACAAACTTGATTTATGTTAGTTGTATTGCACATGTAATGTTAAAACTTAAGTATATCTCAGTGGGTAGCCTGAACATGGTATTGGCATAACTTAGTTATTACCATTATTTAGTGTGTGTCTATAGTTCATTATTCAGTCAATAATAATATTAATATTAATAATAATATTTAGAATAATAATAATAATAGTAATAAGAATAACAACAACAACAATAACACTATTATAAAAATTGCAACTGCAGCAAATCTTAGGATGTAGGACCCATATACTTTATATATTTACAGTATATTGCATATTGCAGTTTGTCCAGGTTTGAATTTTTTTGTTATACATGCCCGCAGGAAAACACTTCCTTATGTGTCTACAAATGCATAGGTGATGTTGGTGTGAGCACAAATACATAAGGGTGTGTGTGTGTGTGTGTGTGTGTGTGTGTGTGTGTGTGTGTGTGTATGAAAGAGATGTCTCATCTATACAAGCCTCTAGGCTTCTAGCTCCTCAAGGCCACTAGCCCTGTTGCCCAGTCAGAGTCTCAGTGGTGATTCTTGTGAATCAATTCAGCATTCAAAATGATCATAAGAGTCTATGGGATTAATTTCAATCTACTCTGCTGTCTAGGCAAACACAATTCCAACAGATGACCAACCACACTGAGAAAGCAAGCAACATCGGCTATGTAGATGGGCGATAGATTATACACACGGAAAAGAGGTTAACCTGGCGGAGAAATTAGTAATGCTAGGCTACAGGCTGGATAGAATACATTTCAGCATTACAAAAGAGTGTTTCTGCATTTGAAATAGTTACGGGGAGAGCATAGACAGACATAGACAGATGTTGAAAGTAGCACCACGTTGGTGTCAATGTTAACATCATGGATTGCCAAAGACCCACCCAGACATCTTCTCAACTGTACACTAGTATTATTATTAGTAGGCCTATAGTGCACCATATTGTTTCCATGGACACCACAAATTGTAGTGTACAAACAATGTACACTACAGTTTATTGAGTGTATCAGCATTTATTGCAAGGTGAACGAACTGAAGAACACAACCAGAAATTCCTTCATGAATATGTTAGCCTCTAAACTTCAGTTTAGGGTAAGGATTATCTTGTGTCTGAGAATGTGTAGAACAGTGTAGCACAAAGGTTACATACAGTTATACTTTTGATTGCTGGCTACTTTCTGTAGGCTAGGCCTATACATTTGTGTAGGCCTACGTTAAAGGAAATAATAAAAAAACAACCCTGGAGCATAATGGAATATATAAAGTATGCATTCATAAAAAAATTGCCTCATAAAAGCATTTTGGTCATTCTAACAAAGGTGAGCAGTTTCATTGTGATGTTAGCATTTCCATTTTGCTAAGCTAGTGCTACCGATGTGGAATGAAGCATCTGAAACCTGCTATTATCAGTTATTTTAATGTCGGATTTAATAGACTTTTGCTTTAGTGAGTGAGTTTGTGAGTCAGTCAGTCAGTCAGTCTGTGAATGGACCTACCGAACATACTGTAGCTTCTGTGTTTTGCGTCTCGTGTCACAGGTTGGCATGGCTCCACTTTGTCCCTGGGCTAACAGTCAGACTCCCTGTTACTGCCAACGGCTCAGTCCGTTCACTCTCGGTCTCATTTGCCCCCATCACATCCACTTCCAGCAGCACCTGAGAAGGAGAGGACACTCACCTATCAGCCTTGGCATGTAAGACCTTGGACAGGCAAACAATAAGCATACAACATGCCCCAAGGGAGGTTAAAAGAGAGAGAGAGAGAGAGAGTGAGAGAGAGAACGAGAGAGAGAGAGTGAGGGGCAGAGAGAGAAGAAGAGGAAGGGATATTGGATAAACAGTTTGTGGCCACTTTGATGTGCTTCCCTGGCTCCATAATTTGAGGTGTGGTGCCACGTCGACTTTTATCTATCTCGCTCAGCTTTCCTTGGAGAGTTGCCAATACCCACAGGGCGTTTATCAGCTTGGCCCCCCTCTCAATCTCCATCGTTCGCCCGCCCGCTCCACAATCAGGAACTTGTTTATTTATTTTCCAAAGCACCGTTTTTGGCACCACTGTCCGTCTACAAGGTACTGGCTGACTTACGAGACGGTAGTGAGAGTGGAGAGAAGGCGAGTCTTTTCCCCAGCCCTTCAAAGTGATACAAGTGCGTACAGGAGTAGGCTGTCATAACTCCATTATAAATGATAGTCAAATAGGCAGAGTGCCCTCCAAGTTTTGATAAAAGTCCATTATTAAGAACTCTGTCAGCGGTGACAAGGCACATTATCACTTGACTGGTCGCACAGAGATAGTATTATTGAAATATCAGTCAGCGTGTTTGGGTATAAGACTCTGGGCCAGGAATTTCAGTAAAGGTTAGTGGACATTCGTTTGGTACATAGTGCAGGTCAATACATTTGAGATACTTAAGCAGTTCATGAATTTCTGTATTACATATATACAGTAACTAGTAACTGTTAGGCTAATTTTCAAAAGCGTACATTAATTCAGCTATAAAGTCATTATCACAACACAACAACTGTGCATAATGGTTCTGTGTTTGTGCGTGCGCGCGCGCGCGTGTGTGTGTGGTTTTTTTTGACGACTCATGTGTGTGTGTGTTTTTATGTCTGCGTCTATGCCTTGCTATTTTTGCTTACAATTGAGAAACCTTAATAAAAGGGAAAATATCAGTCTAACAACATTTTTCATGAATGTTAACTCATGTGTAAATCAGTGAAGATTAAAATTATTACTCTAAATGCACTATGGCAACATTTGCAGCAATTTCTGTCAAAACACATGACATTTGATGACATCATGAAAGGAAAGAAAGTACTATTCAAAAAGCAATTGTCAATTTAAATGTGTAATTAATATTAATACTAAATACTTTTTGAACGTCCTCTATCTCAAAAATCTCCATATATACAGTACTATTGCACAGTACTTTCTTGGTTTCGAATGCTGGCCATAAATGTTGTCATTGAAATGGCTGTAAATGTTGTCGCAGTGCATTTAGAGTGATACTTTTATAAATATGTATATCTTCACTGATTTATCTACACATTAACTAACATTAATTAAACATTTAGCTAACCTGACATTTGCCCTTTAAGAACGTGCTCTAACAAAGACTGCTAATAATGTTACACATTCCATAACACAGGCACTGATTGTGAAAGGCCAAAAAAAAGTTCTCAGCTATGGACTTCATTGGACAAAAAGGAGCTACATTGATTGACACACCAAATGGCTGTCAGGACAAGTTCCAGTGTGTTTCTCTCTAGGCAGAAATATGTCGCAATATTACAGAGCCATAGACCCTCTAGGTCTTTGTATATACCTGCATGCTTGGCTGTCTTGTTGAGTCAGTAGCGAAAACAACGATGGCTTCAAACAGATAAGATAAATTTCAGTGACTGATCAATGCTTTGCCTCATCCAATATGGCCGCCAGGAGAAGGAGATAACTGCTGTCAACACTATGGGCAAGGATCAATTTAGTAACAGTTCACCACTAAATGCTGAAATGCTGGTGGAGTGGGCTTGCAGCATTCCAAGTGCATTTGTACTCCAGCCAAGAAATATGTTGACACACCCACACGTTCATCATACATGCATGTTCACACACAATAACACACATGTGCACACATACACCTGTCCACAAACACCAGACTCTTGTGAGCACGTTACATGTTGCTCTTGCGTCTTTTGTGACTGTAGTGTTGCTGATGTTCTCAGTCAACATGTCATTCATAACCCCCCTCCTCCTCCTCCTGTGGTTAGGGCTGGTGACAAGCCAGGTTCAGCCTACACCTCCTTCACACGGGAAGAGCTGTGCAGAGCACGGAACTGAACACACACATACGCACACTCACACACACACACACACACAGACACACACACACACACACGTAAAGTGAAAACAGTTGACAAAACCCAAAGGGTCTCATCAGGTGTTGAGAAGTTTGCGTGATGTGGCCGACGACTTCTGAGAGACGGGGACCTTCTGAGAGATGCTGGGGCAAGCGGCGGTCAAGACGCCCACACAGGCTTCTGAGACGACCAATCTAAACACGATTAATCATGAACCCTCCCAGCACATGTGTGGGGGTGTCATCAGGCACAGAGGAGGACCTCACTCGGCCGTTTTTTGGTTGTTGTTGTTGTGTGAAAGCTGATGAAACGAGTGGGAATACTACAATACCAATAAGATCTGAGGGACACTGCGCTGGAAAGGTTTCACAGCGAGTGTTTGTGCAATCTTTTGTCAATCATCTACGAGTAAGAGTTGCAACACAGAGTTTATGCTTTAGTTCAAAGTTAACTTGGCTCAAAAAATGCTATTTCTTTGAAAAAAAAAAATAAAGGGTGTAAAAGAAAACACTCTCTGGTACTCACACACACACAGTCCCTTTGCTGTGCATGATTCAATGGGTCAGTGTGTATATGTAGCCTAGCCAGCTGGCTAGCCAGAGAGGGCTTGTGTGTACAAAGCTCAAGTATGAAGTCATCTGATACACACGGTCATCAAGTGACTGGCATTGTGCCATGTTTATACCGTGTTTAGGTAGGTTCCATGACGGGGGGAGTGTTAAGTGAAGTGTTCCCACAAACGTTTACGTCTGTAATTGTTTATGTGAGGATTACAAAAGGCTGAGGTAAGAACTTGTCATCAAAGGGCACCAACAGACAATAAGGACCAGCCCCATGTTGACACAAACACACAAGGTTCTTGAGCAAGATCTTCTATTTTTCTTTTCAGTCTGATCCATTGCGGTAGATATTACTTTATGTCTTATTTATCTTCTTTTTTTCGTTCTTCATTTTAAGTGGGGCCATGCAGTCAGGGTGCTAATCTAATAGTCTGTCTGCTAGAGTGTGGGAGTTGGAGGATCACTTCTCACCGAGCCTATCACATTCCACAGTTTTCCGGAAAGCCAGGGCAGGCATCCAGGAATCCAGTAATGTACTGTATGTCATGTGATGTGGCTTAAAAGCTTGGACGACATTGCCGAATAACATTTAAGCATTAGGATACTTTTGCCATGATTTTTTTTTGTTTATCAAAGGTCTGAACTGTGAAATGATTTTGTTTGAATATCTTCTAAATATCATAACAATGTGGGAAACAATTCTAAATATTCTTGTTTACACAAATGCTTGTTTACACAAATACACAAACAGATTAAACACACACAGAGACAGACGTGTACACAGACACACCCATGCTGCCTTTGAATAAACACAAATGTAAACAAACCTTACTTATACTCTCACACTAGAGTTTACTTGAGTAGATACTTATATTTTCCAACGGTAAAGATTATACTCTCCAACAACAATCTTCAATAGAAATCTATGACCATGAACCAATCAATTCACCGAGCTACGCTGTGTGTAGCAATTGTGGTGTAATACCCCTTAACACCAAAGGTTGTGCTGCTGAGAGTTCACTCAGCCTCAGTGAAAAGCTTTACTGGATGGTTCACATAAACTGATAAAAAGAATGGCATCATCAAGTCCATTGAAATGCTGTTATGTCAGATGTGTTCTCAGAATCAAAATTCTCTGCTGAATTTGAGTAGAAGCAGGAACGTTGAGGTTTCCATCTGCTAGCCATAGTAGAGCAAAGGCCTACACCCATCTCAAGAGCACACACATTATTCATAGTTTAAACATTCAGCAGCTGCTTTTGTCTGAGGGAACTAACAATATTGGACAGTTATACAAATGTCCACCCTGGGTATCAACACCATGGAATCATTACCACCTGGTTCGATTGAGTTCACTGTAAAAAAGACAAAAAAGTCATCACACTAAAGCTTCAATAAACCTTTTCTTTTTATGGTGAATAAAAATAAAAGGTTTATTGGAGCTTTAGTGTCAGACTTTGTCTTTTTTACAGTGAACTCAATCGAACTAGGTGGAGTCCAGCACCTACTTTTTTAGAATTCAGATGTGCGCACCCTCTTCTATTTGATTGAATTCACTGCCAATAAAGACTCAATAATGCACATGGTCCTGCCAATGCTTGGAGCTGTATACCAGATAAGTAATGGGAAAGATCTAGTTAAAATCTCTAACAGTGTTACTGAAGATTGGAACCAGGATTGGAGGGTTAGCTTCAGCCATTTAGCGCTACAGCTAGTCGCCACCATCTTTAAAAATGGCGTCTTACATGTGCCCAGTTCTGGCACCATTTACACAAACAAGCCAATCAAATGCCAGGAGAAAATTATTAGCTCAACTACCACTTTGCAGTGACAACATACATACAGTAGAGCTCTAATCGGGCCTTAAAAGTTAGACCCGACCAGGCCCGAGCCCGACAGTGTTCAGCCCGAGCCCGAGACGACATTTTGAATGACAGCTTTTGAAAAGCCTGAACCCGTTTACAGCCCGACATTATTGAAATCTGCGCACACACATATCTTTTGCCTTTAGTCAAGAATGAGTCATGTATACGTCTTTTAACATAATTTATTGATAACTAGGCTATAGGCCACTAAGCTTTAAAGAAATTAAAAGAATAAATCTCTCCACTACCACCGTCCAGACCACTATTTTACCACGCAAGCCAGAGCGGAAGCCCGAGCCCGGCCCGAGACCGGCCTGAGACCGTGTGAAGTGACAAAAATGAAGACCGAACCTGTCGGGTCCCGTCGGGTTCGGGCGAAGATCTTAAGCTCTAACATACAGTTGTCTCCATACAGTAACATGGCATCTAAATGCCCAACTCTACATGGTGCCACTGCCAGTAAAGGAGTCCCATGAAACTGCATTTTAAAAAGATGGCCGCAGAGAATTTCAAAACTTATTTAGCTGAAATAGCTACCCTAGCTTGGACCATTGAAATGAATGGATGTGGTAGATTACCCCCCCCCCCCCCCCTCTTTTCTGTTTATATAATACCTACTTGATCTAAACCACTATCCTTGATCTTTAAGCAGAGAACACCAACTCCTGCCCCCCAATTGATGTTTTAGACTTCTCTCCTTTCAACACAACCCACTTTCGAATACCATCATACATTAGTCAATTTTGCTTAATTAACTGAATAAGACCAGGAGTCTAAGCTATACTAATTTTAAACCAGCGTTAAGGTTACACTTTTTGCAATATGCTGTAGCCAACATCTATGTTGATGTTATTTTGCAATGTATGTGAAAGTTTGGGTTGTTGGATTGTATCAAATATAGGTTACTTTTCCTCACTACTGTAACTTTTTGAACAGGCTGCCAATGGATGCAAAACCAGTTAAATAAATCATTACACATTTTATGTTGGACAATATACAGTGAGGAGAAAATGTATTTGATACCATGCTAAAGTTGCCTAAAAAGAGGAATATAAAATCATCATTTGACAATTGATCTTAATGTCTTCATTCAAAAAATGAGTAAAAATAAAACCGCTAAGGACACCAATTTTCTTTGCGATTGAAGAACGTATCGTAAATAAATAAATGTTCTTCCTAAATGCTAGGGGGAAGGAAGTATTTGACCCCCTATGTAACCCTATGGGAATTTAGCACATAGGGTTAACATAGGGGCTGGCAGATTTTTATTTTTAAAGGCCAGCTATTTCATGGATCCAGGATATTATGCATCCTGATAAAGTTCCCTTGGCCGTTGGAATTAAAATAGCCCCACATCATCACATACCCTTCACCATATCCAGAGATTGGCATGGGTCTTTTTCCAGTAGGCCTATTAGCCTGTTTGATGCTCATTGAGCTCAATGCAAATCAAATAGGCTAATAGGCCTTTTGGAAAAAGGACCATGCCAATCTCTAGCTATGGTGAAGGGTATGTGATGATGTGGGGCTATTTTAATTCCAAAGGCCAAGGGAACTTTAACAGGATGCATAATATCCTGGATCCATGAAATAGCTGGCCTTTAAAAAATAAAAATCTGCCTGACCCTATGTTAACCCTATGTGCTAAATTCCCATAGGGTTACATAGGGGGTCAAATACTTCCTTCCCTTAGCATTTAAGGAAAACATTTATTTATTTAAGATACATTCTTCAATCACAAAGAAAATTGGTGTCCTTGGCGGTTTTATTTTTAGTCATTTTTTGAATTAAGGCATTAAGATCAACTGTCAAATGATGATTTTATATTCCTGTTTTAGCATGGTATCAAATACATATGCTCCTCACTGTAATGGTGCCAAGTCCATTTTTGCGTATGGAAATGTGTGTGCCAAACGCTCTGGTAAGCCACCAGGCATCACAGCCTCAACACTATGACCACTGCTGTTACATTTGCATCCAGTTTTCATGGCTGACATCAGGACGCCGGTCACAGGGAACGGCGGTTTGGGCTGGCAAGCCACTTCATGCGATGACACTGATAACAAATCAAACATCCTCAAAACATCACATAGAAAAGGCACAGTTGTTTTGCTCATAGTTGTAGTCATAGGTTTAAAGTCTTTTATACAGAAAGTGCTCTAAGCGATGTTGGGTAACCAGGCTGTTTTTGCTGCCATTTCTGGAGTCTTGACTGTCTACAGAAACTAAGTTTTTTTACAGTGTATTCAGGGGACAGGCAGCTAGTGGATTGTGAGGAGATGTTTATGTGACAAAAAAAAGTTTTATCTTAGAAACCTTTAACCTCTCATAGAGCATCTTTAATTACATTCAATGTAAATCATGGGAGTTGATTGTTGTTGTGATGCTTTATCATACTGAATTGGTGCACACAAACATGGGACGGACGGTTCCCATCAATCTACGTAAAGAAGTCATTCAGATGGGTGTCCAATTGTCTGAACATACAGACTTATAAGTTTGTCTTAGAACTTAACTTGGTTCAGGTCTTTGTTTGCAGTGTGTTAAAGTGAAGGTGTGACTCCAGCAATGGCTGCCGTGGATGTGCTCTGCGTGATGTTGCTGCTGGCGCTGTGGGTTTGCAGAGAGCATTTGGTAGATGCTGGCGTGAGGCGTGCGGAGTGGTGTGGGGGTCGCGGAGGAAGGGTAGTGTGAAATATGCAGCTGTTGAGAGGGGTGTTGCAGAGAGGTATAGGAGGTGTGGTCACATCGTCTCTAGATGTCTTCAACAGTGCAGCTATCTGAGCACAGGATAGTTGCTGTGCTGAACTGACCGTAGGAAACAGTCGAAAGGATTGTGAGTTGTGCTCCCATGAGAGTTGGCTTTCCTCTGTCCAGTTTGGTGTGGGGGTGTAAAGGTTTCAGTCTTGGCATAAGCATGTGTGGAGAGAGAAGAGAGAAAAGACAAACATGGCAGGCTACCACCTCTGAAGTTCATATAGGGTTGAGCTCTGCTTAAATCTACACATTTCAAAGGTTATGTAAAATATTGTTTTCTCATCTAACACCAAATTAAACATTGGTTAAAGTATTTGCTTGGAAAAAAACCCTTTATGTTGGAAAGCCATTAAAACGTGTAAAGACTTTGAACACAGTACAGCATTATGAGGATGGACTGTGGAACTGTATTTCTGCATTCTGAGAAGGAATAAAACCTCTTATTGCAATGACATGAAAAGTATATGGTGCTTATCGATCATGAAGAGTTTTCACAAATTCACTCTCGATCTTCGTCATACAAAAGCATATGAATGACAATCCAATCATACGACATGTTCCTACAATTGGGTCCCTTTTGGGTACAAAATTACTCATCCAAGGACAGGATTATCACAAAGTGACACCGCTAAACTGTTACAAAGCAACAATATGTAGTTATTTTTTTTAAATCTTGAAACAATGTCTCCAAGCTTATTTTCATGATACACTGACTTATAACATGGAGATTGGCCTCTCCAATAATGTGAAATGTGTGTCTGGAAAACCCGGTATTGCGCTATAGAACTTTCCACTTTTATTCCATCATACCCAGTGTGCTGAAAACCACCGAAAGGAGTCATGTTCCTGTCCTGTAAAACAAACTTCAACGGAGATTATCTAAATCATACAAGTTTGGTGTTCGAATGTAGCCGCTATTCCGTTGCACTTCACTTCAGAGGCTACACAATTTCTGACCCCGCTGTTCCAATCCAGCTGTTCTCGTCATGCCCATTTTTGTTTGTCTTTCACCGTCTCATACGGTCACACAGTATATGCATGCGTGCATGCATGCAGATTTGCGGGTGTGTGCGCTCGCTTGTATGTGTGAGTCAGTCAGTCTGTGTGTGTGTGAGTGAGTGAGTGAGAGAGAGGGAGGGGGGTGTTTATCTGAAAATGTGAGCACGAAATGGGATGGTCTTGTATGAATTTCATCGCCAAATCCACTAAATGTAAACTCAATGTCAGTGTGCCCTTAGCAACAGTGTGAACGTATATATTTTAAATCCACGGGGCTTCCTCTGTGGCGGTGGAGGGTGCAGACACCCGGCTTACTTGCGCCACATCTGGCTGCAGTTAAGACGTTATCCACTGTTTACTGCAAGAGAGTGGCAGAGCAAAGCTGTACCCTGAGCAGCATACATTAACCATGGTGATGATGGGATGCTGTGAATGAAGTTAAGACCGAAGCACATTTCTCCTAAACAAAGGTATTAACACTATGAAAACAAAACATTGCGCAAGTTTGTTTCCAGTCTTACTGGTCTGGTGTAAGGTTTTGGATTTATCCCTGTGGTTCTGTGGCGCATTGACCTCTGGACTAAACAAGAGCTTCGATTTATAATGATATATGCTATCCACCATTTAACAGCTGAAGCAGAATAAAACGTCTCAAGAAACCAACTGGGATGCCCATGTAGGGGGGCGCTGTGGCGCAACTGGTTACAGTGGCCATACCATATTCGGGTCGACATGCCCACGGACACCTGGGTTCGAGTCCGGCCTGGGTCTGTCCTGTCAGATGAACGCCATAATAGCCCCCCCCCCCCCCCCCCAACAAAAAAAGGAACCCATCTAAACTGGGCTAGTGACAGTGCTAGTGCGTACCCCTTATGGACCTGACAACGTCTCCACCCATGATCTAATGAGGACCTCTTCTGAGACCAAATCCTGGTGCAGGTGTCCCACAGCCTTCCCAACGCTACGCCATTAGTAAGATACACCTTAAAACGAGTCCATAGGCATCCATGCCAAGGTAACCTGATGAAGACCTAGCAAAACATGTTGTTCACTCCAAATAATATACCTAACATTTACGTGGCCTTTCCCAGGGTCTCATTAACTATAGGATGGTGGGAGCATAGTGGCTGAGGAGCTGGGCTAGCATGCAGTAGCCTGAAAAGTTGTGGGTTCAATTCCCCGCAACCCACCATTGCACCCTTGAGCATTAAACATTAATACATTTAAAAATATATATATAATACCTTATCTAAGCAAGATTTAGAAAGTTGTTCTAGTGTCTGAATATATTCTCCAAGGGTGATAAAAGCTGCAGAAAGATGTGCAATGCATACTGTATAAGTAAGCATTGCACAATTATAATGAAATACATTTGCCATTACAGTAAATAGCCATTGATTTGAATCCCATATGGAATACAAAACCATTCTAATTTATACTTTTGTTTGAACTTTCAAGCTATTAATAGATTATGCTCCTTTTCATTGAACACCTGCTCTCCAATATCAGTCATGCTCATCTTGCCCATCTTGCCCATATTCAAACTATATACATGTCAAAATAGCTGCACCCGGTCTTCACAGTATTATGCTCATATTATCAAGGTCATGGCTTCATATGAAACACATACAGAGATAATGATATATCTGTAAGACACTTTGGTTAGAGGTGTATGCTTGTTCATAAGTTTGAATCACAGAGTATGCAGTGAGGTAAGACACTGTAACTGTACTGAACCTTAATTTTGCCTTACATGCCTTATATTCAATGTCTAACATGCATTGCGTTAAAATTGTATGAATTGAAACATTGAATGTTTTAACATGTACTGTGTTAGTAGGCTATTGTATGGATTTGTTTGTTGTATTCTCTAAATTTATGTTGAGATACCAAATACAAATTCAGGAAATACTGAGGAAAAAATGAAACAATCAGGCAGGTATCTATTTTCTGTCACCGTTTACCATTTGGATTGAATCCATAATAGCCTAGAATAGCTCACCAGATGAACGGGTAAAAAATATGAATAACTAATGCACTAATGACGCAGACCAAAACATTATACGCATGCTGTGCTATGCATTGTTGTGGTTTAGTTGTTCTCAGCCAATGTGTATTCTGAGACGTTTTTTCACCCCCGTTCCACTTATCCTAGCACCAGTGAACCAACAGATCGGAGAGACTGTGTGAGGACAAATTCAGCGAGACAATTTCTAGTCATGATATGTCTGTTGTTCCTCCACTTCACCACTAGGTGGGTGGGGTGGAATTTACAAACTGGTTTAGGTTGGTTTGGTCGATCTGGGAAAGCCAAAAAAACACTTAAAATATCAAGAGAAAACATTATAGTGGTTGATTAGTTTATTTCGGAGAGTTTTAGTTGTGAGCAGCCATTCCTAGGCTAGGTTACAAAATAACAGTGACATGATAGCACACAACTGTTTGGCCTTGTGACAATTCCTAATTCGATTGAAAGCATTTCGTGAATTCAGATAAGATTATAGATCAAATAAGATTATTGCATCCATCTCTCGCTTTTCTCATTTCAATTAAAATGTTTGGAACTTGGAAAAATGATCAACAGAGAGCAAGGGTGTGTGATAAGCCATTTATATAGGTAGGCTAATATATGAAAGAACCTGGTTATTCGTTTGCGTATGCGTCAAAAAACATTTACATTCAGAAATATCTCAAATATCAGGAATAATCTTTTTTGCCTGCATGGCAGGTAAAAACACATAGTCACCACAAAACAACAAATCTCTTTGCATAAAGATTCACCTTTTTGAATCGTTGAATAAGAATTCATGAAATATGATCTCATCATACAACTTTAATATAACTATTTTTGTAACTGCTTTGACTAGGTCAACAACTTTTGCATTATAGCCCACTACAGTTGCCACCACCAAAATAAACGGGCCAGAAAATGAACAAAGTAGAAAAACGTTGACTACTTTCGTCTACACTCTCTTTCGATTCTCTCCGGAAAATTGCAAGGAGTTGTGCATAACGAAATTTCTGGACGTTACCCCTAGGTGGCTTGTAGAGCGAGTAGTAGCTAGCTCTTTTGGTCCTTTCTCGGAGAGTGTGGATTTTGGTGGATTAAACACGGGAAACGTCCGAGGAAAACTGATATCTTCAGCATTTAAAAGATGTATTCTTAATTTCTGTGATCCATCTGATTCATCCGGTCTATTATATTATAGCCGAAGCAATTAACTAAAACCATGTGATTTAATAGTAGGCTATCCATAAAATCTGCATAAAGAGAGCCTCACAAGCAAAACATATATAAGCCTGAATGTATACATAATGTATTGTAGCATATACATTCTATCAAATGTACAAACATTTTCCTTAAGATCCAGAAAGGTCCAGGTCTACTTCGAACATCAGATTGCCCCATGGCTATGCATTAGACTTCAGTATTTCTGCGCTCAAGATTCACAGAACTCCAGGGCAGAAATCTTGAACAGAGTAGGCCTACGGCATAATAACATTTGCCCATCATTAATTAGGCGGTAGCCTAATTATATTGTATCAGATATGTACATTAGCCTAAAATGTAGCCTACGTATCGGTAACACCTATCCCCAAAATAAAGATATTCGTTGAGAACATTATATCTCTATACAAGTGCTGCCTGCATGCCGGATTAATGTTCCTTAGATTGTGGCGAAACACTATGCTATAATGGGAACGAACGAAGATATCCCATGACACTCGGAGGAGGGGCTTGGATGTGAAGGGTCAAAGTGCTCTCCTCTCTGTTTATGTTAAATGGCCTGTACACGAAAAATACCTTTCTCTGTAAAATAATAGTAAAGCAAGCTCGAGGTAGCTAACACGATCAGCTATATGGTGATATTCTGAATTCAGGAAAAAATAAACTCGACAAAATTATTTAACCCATATTTAATTAAGCGTGCCATTATACTAGGCCGGAGACAAAGCAGGATACTGAAGCTATTGAGTTGCCTAAATTTCATTGGGAGGAAGACTTGCATTTTCGAGGGCGCTTGACAAGGAAAACATAGTCACCAAGGGAAAATAACAAACTCCTTGGTTTGAACTTTTGCCCGAGAGACCATTCCTTTCCTAGTGACACTAGCCAACAGTAAACAGCCTGACAAGTAACAAATGACTGTGGGCGTCATATTGTTAACCACTCTTGTCAGCCATGTAGCATCAGGCAAATATGTAAGAGAATGTCGTGTTCTCCTCCTTTGAGCGTGGGCTTCCTCATGAAGAGGACGACTTTCTTAGCCATTGTCACTTCAATTAATAATTAGCTGAACCATTTCTTCACTACCATGTAATCCGCCAACGCATGTCAAACCACCAGTCCTCCATCATTATCAACCTTGTGGACTACCGCCGTAGACATGAGACGGAAATGTCCTTTTTATTTCATAAACTTAACCTTGTTAGGTTGAATTCTGTAGATGAAATTTAACTGGCAAGCTTTCAGTGTAAATTACGGTCCAATCGGCCAGAATCAATACAAGAACTTGGCCTCAGCGCCTCGGCCAGTTACATCACAGCGCACTATTTCATCAGAGCACAGACTATGCTACGTGACAAAAAATATGTCCTTTTCTTCACCGATGCGTTGGGATTAGCAGAAGGCTTGCTGTCTGCTTAATTTGGTTTCTGTAACAGATCTGTCTACTGATTCAATTAGATGCGCCCGATGTAGAGCAGGAACCCAGATCCGAACGGTTGCATGCTCTTTTCAAGTGTTTAACAGATTTCAGCCAGGAACACTGGTATTGTGCATAAAGTATTCATTTCGATAAAAAAAATACACACTGTGATTTGACTATTCATTCTTCAACGATACGGCCAAACAGTTGGGAAAGGTGCGATGGAATTCTCGAAGTTATAATATTCTACTATTTTAGGTTAGATAAAGTAGAGTGTAAAATAGAGAATAGAGAGTGGAAACTTCCATGCAAGATCTTTGAGACCACTGTTTCTTTATTTCTTTCTTCGCTGTTAGGGAGAGCCTTTTTTACAGGGCTTGACATATTCGTGCTGTTATCAGATTGATGGGCTAGTTTGATTGAAGTGGCTTTGTCATGCAAATGTCAGACGCGTGATGGATGGTCGCGGTGCGCTGACAAACTTCTGGACGTCCCTTCACTATTGGCGCCGTGACGGGTCACGTGACGAGCAGCTGAGGTAAAACTGTGTTATAGGGAAGCACGGTCAGAATACTTAGGAGGTAAGCATTTTTTTCCTCTCTTCCGTATGACATACTGTCGAGAGGTTGCAGGGCAGGAGGTTTTCCCCACAACGCAGGTTGACCCTCCGTCATCAATTGCGCATGGACAATTCCAGAATGAACTCTTACTTGGAGTACACAATTTGTAACCGTGGGACGAACGCTTACTCGCCCAAATCTGGATTCCACCACTTGGATCAAGGGTGTTCGGGCCCTTTCTACACGGGTAACGGCACAACAAATGACAGCTTCACTCCTGATGGACGACATTTCGTGGGGAGCAGCAGTTCAGCAGCGGCCTCCCAACATCAGCACCAGAACAGCGGCTATGCGCATCACCAATCTCAGTCTCATCCCACGTCTATAGGCCTACCTTACAGTGGCACCGCTGGCACCGGTTATGGACCGCAGTCGTGCGCCAGTCAGGACTATGGACATCATCAGTACTACATAAACCACGAGCAGGACGCAATGTACTATCAATCACAAGGCTTCAGCGCTCCTAATGTCGGACCAAACTACGGGTCGCTAGCCGGTGCTTACTGTGGAGCGCAGGGGGCCGTTCCGTCAGCCCCTTATCAACATCACAGCAGCGAGGGCCAAGAGCATCAGCGGGGTTATTTACAAGGCACATATGCAGACATATCGGTCTCTCAGGGCAGGGAAAGCGTAACAGATCAGAAACAACCAGAGAAGACTTTTGACTGGATGAAAGTCAAAAGGAACCCTCCGAAAACAGGTGAGTTTGCGTAATTGTTTGCCATTCACAGGTTGTAAGGATAAATTATCTTTCAATTGTGTGTTATGTAATCTGCACCATGACGTTCATCACACGTTTCCATCGAGAATTTCCAGAGTGGCTCCAGAGCTCTCTCTGAAACAGAGGAAATACCCTATATCTCTGAGGCACAACATATGGTACTTACTTTGACTGGCCCCGAAACAGTGTGATATCTCAACCCAGACGCGCCTCGCAGAGAGTTGGCCTGCAAACAGCCAGCTCTCCTCTCCCTCTCTCCCCCACCCCCTTGCACTAATGCATCGAGCAGACGTGCTTTCTTTCTCCATAGGAAATGCCCCAGCCCTGTTATCTTTAACTTCTACAAGGTCTCCCTGGGCTGCATTCGTTTTTTGGCCCCCATTGTATTCACAGTCTTTCCTTCCTTGTCAAGTCACTCGAAGGATTGTGCTATACGTCGGTAGCCTACGACGGAATGACTCTCTAATGCCATGTAGATACTTTGTTTTTAAATCCAAATCAAAAGTGATCTCACATCCCAAACATGCATAAAAGCCTGAGAGGGAATGCAATGGAATTGTATCACTGTGAATGCCTTGGTGTATCTTCCACAGACTCGGAGTGGTATTACAGAGGGAAGTGCTGAGTTTAGAGTGTTTGCACATGATAGCCTGTTGAACCATAGTGTTTGTGAACATCATTTTCTGATAAGAGGCATTTATGGGTGGAGTAGTTTCCATAGGCTTACAGAGAACTCATGGTGTTTTAAAGTCACATTATCACCAACATGATTTGAAGCTTTATTGCGCTTAAGACGGACCATAAAAAAGGCTTTGAAGAATGTGAAGTTATAACTCTTGTCCATGTCATGTCATGTATCCATGCCAAATCCCACTGTCTGACAGTCTGTTTTTCTCGCAGCAAAAGTGACAGATTACGGACTGGGCCCACAGAGCACCATCCGGACCAACTTCACCACGAAGCAGCTGACTGAGCTCGAGAAGGAGTTTCATTTCAGCAAGTACCTCACTAGAGCGCGGCGCGTGGAGATCGCCGCCACGCTCGAGCTGAACGAGACCCAGGTGAAGATCTGGTTTCAGAACCGACGGATGAAGCAGAAGAAGCGCGAGAAAGAAGGCCTCGCTCCTGCCACGAGCGCAACCAAGGATTTCGATGAGAACTCTGACCATTCCACCTCCACGTCCCCCGGGGCATCACCGAGCTCCGAGACTTAACAGATCAAATGAGACGGAACGTGTGGCACTGAATCACCACGTAATAAATTATTATGAGGTTAAAAATATAAGTAGGGTCGAACAGGAAACATACCCATCTTATGCAATACTTATGTAGAGGGACTGTGCTGCAAATTGTTTTGCAGCTTTTGCAACTCCTGCTCCAGTGAATCACTTGATGTGAGCGCCTGTAGATTTCTAACTGATGATGCGTGATGGGCATCCATTTTGTATGGAAAATTGTACTTTCATAGTCAATGTACAGGGTCTTCATAGGGTGCCTATGTATGCAATGCACTTTCACATGTTTACTAATATCGAAGTGAGCCTTTAATTGACATTACAGGGAGCCTTCTGGCATAAAACGATACTTATATCTTGTTTTATAGAATGTATTTTAGTTTTCTCGTTTTTAATGTCTTAGCTTGTTTGGTCTGTGTTACACTGGCAATTTTCAGTCTTAAATTGATATGTTTATTTTTTATTATTCTTTTGTCCCACGATTCGCTTGAAACCCTTTGCACTACGGTTACAGGGTATTGTCTTATAACGTTGGTCATCTAAATGTACCGTTATACCTAACAGACCACGGTCAGATTTTTACTTTTTTTATAAGAGAGGTCACAATTAAATTCAAAACACAAAATTCTTTAAAATGATTTGTAAATGTGAAACAAAGAATAACTTGCATTATAGGATATTTGATTGTCGTTATGAATGGGTAGGCCTAGCTATTTATTTCTGTTATCTGTTAGAGAGTAAAGCTCAGGAAAATGTAGGCTATCATGCAATGTTTATGCACCTGTTCATGTGAAAGGATTGGATTTTCAAAACGCGTTAGCTAATTGGTGAGCTGAAGTATGGCAGCACAATGTTTTAGTAGGCTATGCCCCGGTTTGTTTGATTGGTTTGGGACAACTGAATGTATTTCTTAGAATTTGTTCACAGGCTAACTGAGTTTTATTAGTTGTCTGTGTGTCTTATTCTGAACCCCAACAAGTCCCAATTATGTCTCATCTTTGCAACTACCTCAAATAAAGTTACATTTTTACAACTTCCTTGTATGAAAGTAAGTTTTCTAGACACACTTTGCCATTTCATATTATGTTTCTGTGTTGAGACTGTGCAGGCTATATTTCACAATCCAGTAAAAGTCTTATTGTAAGGTGACATTTACTATGATAAATGTATTAGATAATCTACAACCAATGAATGGTTGCTCGCTATCTGTCCGTCTTGCACTACGCAAACCCCAGTTTTTCAAAAAGTACATAAATCTGCCACGGACGTTCACTGGGGAGAATCACTATGTCTTTATAGGTCCGATTTCACCCCAGCACTCCAGAAAGAGCGACCACCAGTCAGCGAATTAAGACTGGCTGTGCACGGGGCTGCGTGTGGAATGCAGTCGAGAGTTCTAGTGACTGGCGCTGACCTTTTTACCTCGCGACGCCTCTGGGATATCTAAACATGTAAACAGACTCCGTTACCGACCCTCACTCTACAAATGGTGTGAAGGTCTACATATTTAGCAAATAAGGTCTAAATCGAATGGAAAAACACATGCAAACAAAACCAAACTGCCACTCTGTTACTGGAAAGTGTGGAAATGTTATTGAAAAATATTACTTAAATGACAAATACAGTGGAGACAAACAATTGATGATAAAGAAATAGTGTTCAAAGACAATAAACATAAAAACGTTGGAAACCTATGTCACGTGAATAGTCTAACTTTATACCAGATATATTATGATTAATGTTCACTAGCCTAAATCAAGTAGCCAATAATGTTGTACTATTTACAAATTAAGCAACCTCCCAAGACATTCAAAATGTAGGCTATAACTCGCATGAGCTACAGTGAGATCTGTTTCATGGCAGGACTTTGACCACGTTGCTATTAATAATTTAAATAAAATCAATAGGCAATTATCCGACAGATTTAGTCTGCGTGAAGATGTTAAAACAACATCATCACATTGCTTTGTGTATACACGACTTTAGGTTGTGAATTATAATGTCTGAGTAAAACTGAACCTCCACTGTACACTCGTGGTTTGAAATAGGCTAATCATTGTTGTAATGGTCTGCGTCGTGCCAGGATCCCTTTGGCTAGCTTACAACCCCCATGGTCCAACAAAAGAGCACTTTTGAGTGCCTGAGTGACGCGCCTGCTTCCCCTTGCCAGAAAGCTTCCAGAGCGGGCCAGCTACCTCACGAGCCACTGAAGCAGACATGCCTCCCAGCAATAGGAACAAGTTACTTCCCCACAAGACTGATGTTGCATTTCAATTCTTGCGGTGGAGGACCGCCAAGCCTTCTCCCCAGCGTGTGCGCTGTTAAGGCAGAGAGGTCCACGAACTCCACAGATGAATGTACGAGCCAGTTTATCTTCTCCAGAGCACACACACACCACAATATCACGTGGTGATTGCTGAACAATGAATAGCCCTTCTCAAGACATGGATTTAGACCGACGGACTGGACTCTTCTCGCTGTCAAGCCTGGACTACACACAGTCAAAGCAGGTGTTCAATAATTATGTAATTATGGCAGGTGATCATTTTATTTAGATCGCAAGTGTTCCAGGACTTGACAGGTGATAGCTATGAATGTAATAGTCCAAGGAGAAGAATAAAATATGCGACCCCCCCCCCCCCCTACTTCTGCCAGTCATGACTAAAATCACATCCCTTAGCCAATATGAACATTTTATGACGAAAACATAAAAACGGATTGCTTGAACCACCAAAACCGAAGATCAACCAACAGACCAAACAACCACTTCAGATGTATCAAGCAAAGCATGCAAGGCTCACTGACATGAAACGAGCGGAGGTGAATTTACACACCTACAGTCTTGCTATGTTGAACCTGTACTCTCAATTGTGAATATTTAATCTGTTGCCTCAATATTCTCGTGTTGTAGGGATGGGATGTGTTTTCGGTTTTATTGCAGGGTTTGAGCATGATGAATGCACACATTAAAAATGGTAATCTTACCGGTATTATCCCATCAACATCATCATCAATTCGCAGCAACTTCTTGACGGTACGTCGACTGATCCATACAGCTGGTGACAGGAACTCGTTGTAATCCACAATGGCCATATTTTCGATAGGTAGAGTCCTGTAAAAGTTAATTGAATGTCAAAATTGATATTGCATGAGTATTGTATATTGTATGATTGTATGAGGGTATACTGTAAATGAGGATGCATTAATTTCTAATGATATACCTAATTTGGGAAATAGTTGAAACCGAGGTAGACACGAGATTTGCGTCTCATTAAACACAGAAGTGCCAGTCAACAGTTCGTCACTTGACTATTAAGTTAGTTCAAGAGACTTTATGGCTCAAATGCACGACGTCGGTAGTTTTGAGTCTTTGATAGTTGAAGAATGCATCGAACCAATGGTCAGCGCTAACTTAAGTATAGTTGTTCGAGAAACGCAAAGAGCGTTAAAACAGTCTACATATCTATAGAGCATGCCTAGAATATACCCATGCCATAGTTCATCAACATTACAACATAAACAAATGCAATGACGGTTCTCAAAACGCAGGAGCGCTAAATATGGGCATAATTATGTGCTTTCACGCTGTTTGGGCATTTGTCCTGTTTCCATTACCCTGAAACAGGCCTTTTCACAGTCAGGCCTGTACTCCAGTCAAACTCAGGAATTAAATTACAATAGAACAGCAGAGCAGGTTTTGAATACCAAATAAGCAGCTAACAAGTTAAACTCAAATTCACGTTTGAGAAAATATAGGCCAACGGTAGCCTAGTAAAACAGAGAGGCATAGTTATGCACATCATGGATGACCAAAAGTGACATGGACACCAGAGGGTTTCTGATGGCACACGAGGTCTCCAAAAAGGTTTCAGATGCGCACTAGAAATGTTTGCGTGCACACGGCTTTCTTTTTGGCCTATGTCCCCAAGGCAGACTTTTGTGCATGCCACATATGAGCAATGTAAGAGTTTACCCAGTGTTAATGGAATGGAATTGCTCCCTGAGGATCATCAAAGTCCTCTCATTGAATATTGAACGGAACAATAAACTGAGTTTCCACTGGATTGGCCTCTACTTGCAGTATAGGCTATAGCTAACATCTAACCAGGAGTGCAAAGAAAAACAAAAGTGGTAAAAAGAAATTGAACTTTATTGATCAGTGCAATATTTAAATGCAATCATAGCCGTCACTGATACTACCTGCACTGATACAGCAGAGAGTGTATAGACAGCAAGGCATAATTACATTAAACTATAATTTCCATTCTGCCTGCCTATGCACACTATTATTAATGAGTGCACAGAATTAGGCACCAAAGTGCACCAAATTAAACTACAATTTAGTAGCACTTTATATATTTATATAACTAATTAGTAGCCTTCATGGCTACACTGTCCAGTGTCCATTCACATTCATGCCTATAAAAGTTTCTAAAAGGCAGTATTCACCAGGAATACATTTTACATTAAAGCATTATTATTTTTTCCTTTTCTTTTTCATTAATTGTTTTTCAGTATCCACTGATGTCAAGTACTCCTTAAAGGCTAACGTAACTAGCTGATAAAAGAACCCAATGATAAACGTGACAACACCAAAGCGCCCCGCTGCACCTTGTCCACGCAGAGAGGGCTAGATTTTATTTTCATCGTTTAATGGCCGTTATCGATACACTCATAATTCTATCTGGCCGTGGAGCGGCTTCCACATCTCAGCAAATCCAAATCCTCAGTCAGCACATAAAACAGAGCCGACGAGCGCAGAAACTTCAGCCCCCTGAACTTGGGATGAGTTATGGGAAAGAAAACAGAAGTCAGGGGGTTACCAAATGAGTTCACCCTGAAAGAATCTCACCATGCTCGGCCCCACACCACACACACTCACACACACACGCGCGCGCGCGCACTTCCGTCCACAGTCTCTCGGTCTCCCTTTTTCTTAAATTATAACCACCCAATTAGAAGCTGTCCATCTTGGCTTGCGCGGGAGTGCCGCAGGTGAACGCGGGCGGGTGTTGCTGAAGGAGAATGGGGTTGAGTTTTTGGGTGCTGACAACAGGAGAGGGGGTGGACAGAAGGGCATTGGCTGGTCTGTGGGGTGTGGGGGTCGGGAACATTTGAGGATGAGGAAACGAGTTTGCCCATTTTTTCTCTTTTTTTTTGGTCTCCCCTCTCTCTCCCTCTCTCTCGTGGCCTCACCTCTTCTGCAAAGTTTACGCGGACTTGACAGTTCCATTTCATCCCTCGACCCTCTGACGGACTGCTTCAATATTTACACAGGCGGATAGGTTTGCCCAGGGCCCTACCTCCAACCGCCCAGCCTGCCTGCCCACTCTCCAGGCCCAGGTTCATCTAGAGTTCAGGCCCAAATTAATTCGGGAGAGGCGGGGGTCAGGCTGTCAGAAGCCGCGATGAGCTTCCATCTCTCCGGGGTCAACCGCAGGTTTCTCTCTCCAGCCTGTGCCCCGGAGCACCTCTCCAGGGCCTTCACTGTCCTGTCCACATTCTAGAGAGACTCACCTTCACTCCCCTCCCCCTCAATTCCCCCCTCTCTAGTCCAGTGCTCATGTAATGTTTCGTCCGTACTGTAAATGGCCGGGTTTCCCAAAATCGTTAAGAAGCTCTTAAGTCCTAAGAACTTCTTAGGAGCGTTCTTAGAACATTCTTACAACGCTCCTAAGAAGTTCTTAGCACTTAAGAGCTTCTTAACAATTTTGGGAAACCCGGCCAATATCCGTTATGTTATTTAAGTCGATGAAGAGACCCACTGTTTCGATAGCAACACTTCCCCTCACAGAGCTAACAGGATATCGTTGTTGTTGTTTTCTTTTGCCATGATCAGGTCAGGGTTCACGCTTTCAAGTGATAATATATGCAAAGAAGACTCTCATGTCCAATAGACTAAACTATAATTAATTAGGATAAATTATGATTTGTCATTTGCAAACGGATAAACGATCCGCTTGAACAATTCATGGTAAAAATTAATTGAAACTTAGCCGCCTACATATTTATACTACCATAGTTATAGGAAAAAACTAGTACAATAGTAAACACAAACAATCACTAAAAATCGCTTTCTCACTTTAACTGATTGATGCCATACAAAGATAAAATACAACCTAATGTCAGGGTATTCTTTTTTTTAATATTGTCCGCAATATAAAACTAGCCTACTACACCAATTTGTTGTTTGAGTTTTCTCCATATCTAAATTAGAAGTATAAAAATAACACCTGTTGATCCCTAGCATTCATCACTGTCAAATTATTTTAGTTAATTAAATAAGTTAATTGTATTGGAAATATTATTTCCAATGCACGCGTAAAATGAGTTTTAATAAAAGTATATGGCTCCATAAGCGTCGGGTGTTTCATAAAGACATCGAGCGTTAAAGTTATATCAATGAAACCTTAATTCTGACTAAATATTTTAACTTCTTCAAAAATATTGTTGCTTTCCGGACATAATTAATTTGCTCATATATAGTGGCATATGAAAAATAAACATTTTACTATTTTATTATCATTAGCCTATTAATAGCCTAAAGGTCTAAGTATAACATTCAGGCCGCTAATATCACTTCAAACTGAAAACAGACATGATTTTTTTTTTCAAAATATGTATTTTAACATTTTGTTTTGTCATCACTGTCGTGTGCCAAACCGCACTCTTTAAAAAAAAAGTTTACAGGAATTGTACAACCGCTGTATCCATGCGTTTAGCCTAATTTATATCAGAGACATAATTACTAAATAGACATAAATCATATGCTATACATGGAAACGTTAAATGTAGTAATATATTATTAACTTATTAAAATCCATAAAAGTTACAGGCTATTGTTAAAATGTATTAGCTGCTAATTGTAATGGCCTAACCCATTTTCTTATTTACACAGTTCATAAATACAGCTAAACACTTCTTATGAACGTCTTATCACTAGCCCTCACGATGTGAACTCGACTAAAAAAGTGGCTTTTCCACACAATCCATCAAACTCAGGGAGGAGAAAGACTCTCTCAGCGGGCCGTCATGGTTCATACAACTGAATATGTTAAGAAACGCGGCTGAACTCTCAACGACCCCGCGTCCAAGCCTGCCTCCCAGGCCATGATAAAACGAAAATAAATTAATGAAAGCCTGGTGAAGAACTAAGGTATCCCTGTGTCAGATTTTGTTCTTTAATGTTGTGCTAGATTAATTTATCCGTTTAACTATTTCAGATGAAGGCTACAAAAAGACGATCGATCACTAAAATGGTCAACTTTAGTTTTAAAAGGTGTGAAAGTTTAGTGCCTCACTTTTCTCGGGGAAGAACACAACTCATTTCTGCTTTGCATCACATTCTTGGGTGAAATCAGATCAAAAGGTTATCAGTCTAGAATGCCTGACACGACTGAGGAAGGCCAGGGAAGACGTCAACCCAAGACCAGAACCACATGATGGAACTCGTAACTCAGCTCAAAGTGGACGTATCGGTCATAGGCCTACCCTGCAGACGACCAAGTCCAATAATATCATCTTCCATGTCCCCTTAGCATGACGTCGTACCCAAAAAAGGCCAGCTACACTGTGAACTGTGAAAATGCATCAACCACAAACATCGACGCTAATATCGATACTTCACGTCCAATCATGTCAATGTGTCGACCTAATGGAGTATATTCACTGGGCGCACATGATAAAGATCACATTTACGGAGTCGAATGGTCATGTTGTCATCTGTATCTTAGGTAAAGGTCCTCGGTGACGTCATGCGCCCCTAAGAGGCCCTCTATGGTCACTTTTTAAGGTCTTTCAGAGGTAGGCCTATCCAAGCAATTGTTATCAGAGGGAGGCCACATCAAAGTCACATGATATTAATATGCTATGGGGTGGACAAAATGCAAGTAAAACTAGTCAAAAACAAGGAGCTGAATTATCTAAGTGTGTAATAGTTAAAGACTGGGAAATATTACAGTTCTTCAATCAGATTATTACAGAGCGAGAGAGCGAGAGATGGAATGAGCACATGTGCGTAGCCAATGTGTGGCAGAGAGAGGCAGAGCAAGCTGTGAAATTAGTTTCCTCTGTTGGTCATCACTGACCCCATGTCCTTACTCCAGGTGGGTTTACAGATGACTTGTCCAAACTACACACACACACACACACACACACACACACACACACACACACACACACACACACACCTCTGTGGGTGCTGAATAAGGCTAGCTAGCACAATGGCTTGTGTTTACCTCAAGCCAACACAGCGTGTGGACACTTGCCTGTTGTAGTTCAGAGGGGGAATTAGCAGCTGAAAGCTATGGGGGTAAACATCTCTGTGACCCCTGGACAAACCCGACTCACCCTCACAGCAACCAAACAAACCACAATGGTCACTAATGTGAGGAGAGGACAAGAATAACCTGATGAACCACCAAATGTACCACCTCAATAATAACAGCACAAGTCTGAGTGTCATCACGCTAAAGCACATTTCTTCAAATCTGAATTAAATGTCACCGTGTGTGCCTCAGTAAATTCATTGTTTATGGCATCTCGAAGGTGTCAGCATTTAAAACCTGCCTTGTGGTCATGATTGTC
>NC_084996.1:30311065-30328565 GCF_963854185.1 Sardina pilchardus
GGCACCCACAGGAGCCTGTCCCCAGGAGCAGAGCTCATTCCTGGGCCGTGTGACGCAAGCCTGCGTGGGCTGGAATGCAGAGGCTCCCTGGCCAGCCGTGTGGGTGAGTGAACCAGAGAACCAGTCCTCCCTGCTCTACTCCTCCAGCTCTGGAGGCTTGTAAGCCATCACAGGCTGTCAAGAAGCCCAGCGGGAGGTGAGGGATCTGGGCACGCAGAGTGGTGGGGTGGGGGGGAGTGAGGAGAGGTGAGCAGAGGGGAGCACAGAGACAGGGGAGAGGGGCTGAGAGGAGAGAGGGGTTTGGTTTTACCGATAGGCCCAGATGACATGCTGAGGACAGGCAGGAATCTGAAAGGGGAGAGAGAGAGAGAGAGAGAGAGAGAGAGAGAGAGCACAGTTGTCTGCTGTGGTGGTGCTGAGTTCAATCATTAAAGTTCAGCCTCATAGTTATGTGGGAGTCATTCGTAATTCCTGCTTTTCTGTGGCTCACAAAAAGGATCACAGCAGGAGTATAGATCTTTGTATATTGTTAAATATGAAACATGACTAGCAGAGTCCATGGTGAAGAATATCTCCAAAACCTTACAGAGGAGCGAAAGCTAAAGCATGTCTACATTTGCTACCTTTGTTTTCTTGCACACTGATACAGGATTGCTATTTTGCATCTACAACTACTTTCAATTATCTATTTGGTTATCCGATCTGCAAACCAGAATGATATGTTTTTGGCAAATAGTCCAAAAGAAACTAACCCCTGCTGTACATCATAGTTTAGGGCAGGCCTTGCACTGAAAGGTCATAACAGCAGACTGTAAGACTGTCTGCGATCGGTCAGAACATTTTGTTTTATATACTGTAAACATAGTGGCCAGCTGGGCAAGTGCCATGTGATCTCTGTCGTTGCCGCTGGAAACTCGACACCGTACAGTAGTGGAAAGAATGCAGACTTCAGCGCCTGTCCTCTCTGCAGGGTCACAGCGAGGTCATGTCAAGTGACCTCTGAACTATGAACCTCTCAAATTCCACCTCAGAGAGAATCGGCCCTGGACGAGCTTTGACAAGTCAGTGTTAAAACATCCTGCTTCCTTCAAGAGGATGAGCTAAGCTAGGCTAGCTAATGTCTCAACATAATTTAAGGCTAGTTTTTCAACAGCTCAGCTCTGTATGCATTCTTGGATCTATCTACAGTATCTACCAACCTATCTATCTATCTTTCTATCTATCTATCTATCTATCTATCTATCTATTTGACATGTGTCTGTCCCCATCTAGATGAAAACATTTGCATTTAGACAGATAGATAGATGGATCTCTCTCTGTCTGTCAGTAAGCTTTCCCAGCTGAGTAAGATGTGACATGACCTTGGTCTCATAGGTCTGAGTGTTCTTGTGGTAAAGGTTAAGTATCAGATTAATTGGGACATCTGAGGTTACATCAGCATCAGGAATGTGTTTGTATGTGTGTGAGAGTGTCTGTGTGTGTGTGTGAATGTGTGAAGTTTGTGTGCCTGGGTGTGAGTGTGTTTGCATGTGTGGAATATCAGTGTGTATCTGCAAGTGAAGTTGTGTGCTAGTGTGTGTTTGTGTGTGTGTGTGTGTGTGTGTGTGTGTGTGTGTGTGTGTGTGTGTGTGTGTGTGTGTGTGTGTGTGTGTGAATGCCTCGGGCAGAGGTCCTGACGTGCCCAGGATGACACAGACCCAAGGACGCTGGTCCACTCTTACACCTTTCATCACCCAAAGGCCATGCTCCTCTTACTTACACCACTCTTGCCAAAAACCCTGGTGCGCAGCCTCCTGTTCTCCCCCTTCACTGGGTAGAAAGATGATGGGTGACACCTTGAGTATATGGAGTTGATGGTAGGTGCACACCAAAAATGGCTGGCAGTGTATTAACCTTTGAAGGTGTGGGCTTTTTAACATTCTAGCATAAGATTTCATTCCGCAACGTTCTAAAATTCTATGTAGAATTCGGTAAACCAGATTTTCTTTAGAATGTTCATTTTTTAACATTCCCGTCACTCCGGTGTGACGGTACACCTTTAAACGTTAACTGTTTATTAGATTGTGTTTGTATTTCTTTCTACTTCATTCCTGACAATGTAATGTCACTCATTGTGTTCTTTGCCTTTAGCCTCTATGTCAGCGCTAGGTCAAATGTTGTCAAAGCAATTAACCGTGAAACTAATTAATTTCAAATTTGCATATTCTAAAATAGTAATTAGACCCTCTGCCACATCCCTGTGTCATTTTTCTCCCTCCCCCTCTCTCCAGTAGACATGTGGTAGTTGTGTGCCTCTCTCAATACTTGGCCCTCTGCCTTGTTCCCTTGCTGTCTGTCTATCCCTCTCACTCTCTTTACATTAAAACTTGTGAGGCAGCTTCAGTCTCTTTCTCTGTCTCTTTCTTTCACAGTTTATCTCTCTGGTTCTCTCTTTACATTACAGTGCATCTGGGCTGACACTTTCTAACCAAAGTGACTTCCAACAAGGGAGACAATCAGGGTACAGTGCGATAAGGACAAGTTAGTGCAGCAGTAAGTGCCCCCCCCCTCTCTCTCTCTCTTTCTCTCTCTCTCTTTCTCTCTCTATCTCTTCTCATTTTTCTCTTACCCTCTCTCTCTTCTCTCCTCTCCGTCTCTCCTCCATTCTCTCGCAGAGTGGACCTTAAAGTGGGCCGAAGGTGGGCCGATTCAGGGCCAGATAAGGCCTCAGTCCCCTGGCGGGGCCTCGGCAGTAAATCAGGCCGTATAATTGGTCGGAAAGGAAGGCTTGAGTGAGGCCGGCGCTCGGCTGGATATGGGTCTCCTCTGGCCTGACCTCCCAGACCTCAACAACTTTATGAGCCTCGCCGGAGGCCGAGAGAGTTGTAACAGTGCTGAGGGAGTTATGACTGGGAGGGTGTGTGTGAGTGAGTGTGTGTGTGTGTGTGTGTGTGTGTGTTTGGAAGAGAAAGGGAGAGACTGAGTATGCAATGCATGCACACATACATGATGTCCATGTAAATACAGAGGATCTGTTGTATGCATATTTCTTTGAGCATGTCTGTGTATGTACCGATATGTGTGTGTTTTTGTGCATGCGCAGCATGTGGTTTCATGTGAGAATATCTCCACGGTTGCTCTCCCTGTCTTATAAGTGAAACACACTTCAATAACGGCTAGTCAGCGCACACACATATCGGCACACACACACACACACACACACACACACACACACACACACACACACACACACACACACACACACACACACACACACACACACACACACACAGATCGGCTGGCAGATAGGTCTCCCTATGTGAATGCCCATCAGCCTCATCTCTGATTCTCTTCTCCACAGAAACAGAGTGATGCAGACACAGACTGATATCTTGGCAGACAGATAGACTGTCTTACACAGAGATAAAGGGATATTTTATCAGTGGTAAACAGACGAGTAAACAAATTGACAAGCTTGTTATCTGTGAAAATCACATCAGATTTCTAAGACTGCTTTCTTCCCATAGGAATCTCCTCTCTGTTTCAGAGCAGAGGCTCATCCCTGAATTAGTTTTGTAGATTTGTAAACAGTTTCACTTTGTCTTCCTCTCTTTCTTTTTTCTTCTTTTCTCTCTCTCTTTCTTTCTTCATTGAAAGTCATTGCAGCATATTTCTCATGGCTTTCAATGAACACAACAACCTGTGACGGTCAATGATCAGATCAGAACATAATTCATTCATTCATTCATTCACTTATTTATTCATTTACTCACATTTATTCATTCACATATGGACACTCCTAGAGTGAGAACATTTGCCGAAAAACCAAATAGTGACGCCACTGGTGCTCTAAACAGCTGCCATCTTGTTCTGGCGCTGTCATCACCTTTCACTATAAGAGACAGGCATGCTCAGAGTTGTGTGTGTGTGAGGGGGGTATATAGAGTATGGTCAACATGTGGGTGACTAAAGTGCATGTGTCAGACCATAGTGGTGTTGATCGTGTGTGTGTGTGTGTGTGTGAGTGTGTGTGTTTGTGTGTCTATGTGAGGATCTGTCAGTGCTGACTCCAAACCATCAGGGGGCCGATCTCAGCTTTTCCCTCCACCGGGCGGTCAGGTGTGGCGCATATCTGTCCGCGCGGCAGCGTCACCGCTCTTCCTGATGGACAGTTCACCTCAGGATGAACTCTAACCCCCTCCCCCGGCCTCACCCCCCACATACCCCCGTGACACCCCCCCCCAGCCCCGCACCCCTGCTTCACACCTCTGTGTGGCACCCTTCAAAGCTGCCCTGACGTGCAGCTCCTAACCCCCAGCTTCCGCTGCGCCACAAGGCCCTCTCGGCCCAGACACATCTGTGAGGGCCTCAAGCCCCGCTCCCCCTGCTCTGTTTCCCAGATGAGACAGGCAGCTACGGCGGACGGCGAGGGCCCTGTCACGGAGCTCCGCGCCCAGGCCCTGCCAACAGCCTGACAGCCTCGGCGTGAGCACTTTTAAAGCTGCGGAGCTAACCGGGCCGTGAGAAGCTGGGGCTAAAACGGACCACAGATGGCGTGAGGCTTTGAAGAGGACAGGCCTCTCTCAGGGACGACCAGGCCGAGTTCACCGCCGCACCTAACAGTCCATCACCCAAAGGTGTCAACGTCAAAGCCTGCTGGTAAATCCAGTGTTACTGTACACACTTACATGTTATTTCAGTGCATATGTGTCTGATCATTTCGGAAACCTTAACAAGTAACAGTATATTGAAAGTTTTTTTTTCACATGACTGTCAATGACTTTTAAGCACATTTAACTTGAAGTAAAGAAGAAAATCAGGAAGTAAATCAAATCGATTTCTAGAAATTAAATTCATTTCTAATGAAGTGCATTTTAAATGAGCTGTAGATTTGAAAATGGTATTCACCTCCCCTACACATACAGTATATAGGCCTAAAGACTACTGCATATAGGTCGTTTAATAGAGGCATTCCACCCTGTAGAGGTCATTGGAACTGGGCTGGGCTGTGAAGCAGATCGGCATAGCTGTCCTCTCTCGCCTCTCTCACCTCTCACACGGCCAAGGCCAACCCTGGAGGGAACCTCCCTGCCCTCTCTCTGTCCTGTCCCTGCTCTCACCCCCACGCCACCCCCCCCCCCCGCCACCGCATGCCCCGACGCCCCCTCCTGCCTTTACGTTCCTGCCCCCTTTGTCCACTGCCTGTACTACACCCCCCATCTCCCCACTCCCCTCACCTCTGTGGTCCCTGCTCTCCTCCATGTTCTGCCCCCCCCCCCCCCCCCAGGCCCATTGGCCACTGTCCCAGTGGAGGCCAGCCCACACCGTCTGCCCAGGTGAGCCCCCTACACATCCCTCAGTGCCCCCTCTGCATCCTCCCCAGCACCCCGCCACCCTCAGGGAGCGGCCGTCCTCGTTAATCACACCTGACGACACATTCCGGCCAGTCGCCTGTGAGCGCTCCAACCCACGGCCCCAGAGAGAGAAAGAGAGAGACAGAGGAAAGAGAGAGAGATACAGAGAGAGAAAGAGATACAGAGAGAGAGAGAGAGAGGGGAAAGAGACAAAGATGCAGATAAGGAGGAGGAGGGAGAGAGCGATACTATCATTGGGGACTTTGGCGAAGAAGATCATGGCCTTATCCCATCAGACAAAGTGCCCTTCTTATTAAAATACTCTGAAATGCAGGTCAGCAGCAGTCTCACACAAGCACTTTAGAAACGGTGACAATGACGGGGACAATTTTCATGTTTACACATAATTGTTGGGCTCATTACATTATGCTGCTATATACATATATTGCTCAGCAACAAAACTGTATGAACAAAACATAGTAAGCTATATGGACATCCATGAAGCATCAGTTACATCAATAGCAGTTTCTAACCCAAACTGACTACATCCATGTTTCTGTTTTGCTCAACATTGCTATGCAATTTTTGTTGCGGTATTTTTACTCAAAGTCGTGAGTTGCCCCATGGGGATCTTTAAGCTAATTAACACCAGCTGAGGTGAGTTCACCGATGTCCTGACCGGAGTCGTGAGGCTCGCGCGGCGGTCGTCGTCCTCTGCACGGCACGCAGCGTTAGCCGCGGAGCGCTAACGGCAGGCCCCACTTCTGACAACACCTCGCCGTAATATCGCTCTCTCCGGGAGCGCGGCGGCACTAGCGGTCAGGCCGTTTTGCTCCTCTGCTCTCGCCACAGCGGGCTAATGTCTAGCAGCTGGGGTGTGGAGTGGAGACAGATCTCTTGTTCCACGCCGGCCCCACACACCCGCAATGTTGTTCAACCCTCTTGCCAGATATCCGAGTGTGTGTGTGTGTGTGTGTGTGTGTGACAGAGGGAGAGGGTGAGAATATATGGACAGGACACGTGTGTGAAAGATAGTGTATTGTGTGTGTGTGTGTGTGTGTGTGTGTGTGTATGAACAGGCATGTGTCTCCGTATGATGCATGCAAGTGTGTGTTAGAAAGAGGATTGTGTGTGTGTGTGAGAGAGAGAGAGAAAGATAGAGAGAGAGGAGGGATTGGTGTGTGTATGTGTGTGTGTGTGTGTGTTTGTGTGTGTGTGTGTGTGTGTGTGTGAGTGAGGAGACTACAGGCGTTCAAATGTGTCCACACGTGTGTGTGTGTGTGTGTGGTATCTCATTAGATTGACTCTCGCCCCCTGCTTCCCCAGCCTCCTCTTCACCGCCTGTGCACCAGTTGTTGTTTTAATTATTCAGAGCTCTGACTCCCAATCAGCTCGGCGATGGGTGAAGCCTTCAACGGGCCACGCCAATCGCCGCTTCCCGGACCCCAGGCCAGCTGTTGGGATGGCTCGCCTGCAAGTCTGTTCTTTTTCTCCTGCATGTAGCATTTGGAAGGCCCACGACAGCGAAGACTAATGTTTTAATCAAGGCTCGTCAGATTGGGTTTGTGCAAGCAGGTCGCTTTGTTGCGGAGGAGCCTGATTAAAAGGATTGTGGTTTGCGAAGCTGCTGGCTCTCGGAAAGGGGAGAGATGGGATCATCATGTTGATGCACATGTCTGTTTATGGTAGTCTGTGTCAGTTCATGTGCGTGTGTGTGATTGGGAGTGTGTGTCTGTGTGTGTGTGATTGGGAGTGTGTGAGTATGTGTCTGTGTGTGTGTGAGTGTGTGTGAGTGTGTGTGTGTGTGTGTGGTGGTTGGCTTTCAGTATGTTTGTGTGTGTGTGTGTGTGTGTGTGGGGAGGTTGGCTGTGTTTGTGTGTGTGTGTATATGAGAGAGAGATGTTGGCTGTGTGTGTGTGTGTGTGTGTGTGTGTGTGTGTTCGACCATGTGTGGATATCTTCTTTCTGTAGTGGGTATCTGATTAAGAAGTGAGGGCTGCACTGGGGCTGTGTGTGGTGATGAGAGAGGGGGAGAGAGAGAGGGGACAGGGGGAAAGGGTTGTAGAGTGGGGAGGGGAAGAGAGAGAGGGGACAGGGGGAAAGGGTTGTAGAGTGGGGAGAGGGGGACAGTTTTGGGGGGGGGGGGGAGTAGACTGTGGCCCAGATGTGGCCTGGTGAGAGAAACAAGTTTGACTTCTGGAGGGACACGACCTGGCATTCAGAGAGAGAAAGATAAAGGGAGACCGAAAGGAAAGAAAGAGAGAGGGAGAGAAAGGGAGAGAGAGATTAAGACAACAAAAAAGGAGAAACAAGGTTGCAATGAGGAGGAAAGGTGTTTAAATGATTATCTAAGTCATAAACAGAATGGTAGTTCAAGCACCAGCATCAACAAGAAATCTCTTTTACAGGCAGGCACTCTGAACACAAACGTTTCAAGCTTTGTTTGAAAACACTTCAAAACACTTTCCTCATGCACTTTTACTCTCCTTATGCATGCAAGCATTTAGCGTCATATCCGAGAAATAAAAAGGCTTCGACCATTTATGTATGAGATGCATTAGGCCATGACCTGGTATGAATTAAATAAAAGGACCAAGATGTGTGTGACAATCAGAAATAGATGTTGTGTTCGTTATCAGTTACCACTGAGGAACTTTCAAAGGCAGAGATCAGATGGAAACGGCTGTGGACAGGCTGTGATTGTCAACATTCAGTTAAAAAAGTTCAGATTTTTCTTGTCCACACATTTTTTAAAAAAGTTTCCACTCTGGAAACTCCCAAAATAAATGTTCAGGCCAAACGCCAGCAAAACTGTTGTCTGTTCTCACCGCTGTCATGTAGACGGGCCCTTAGGTTGCGTCCCGATCAGTTCGCATATGCACATGTGTATATTTAGAAAGTGAACAGTCCTGAATGTTCTATCAGTCATTCACAAACGAGCATGCACACACATGCACCATCTCTCTCTCACACACACAGAAAGAGACAGGGACACACACACACACAGACACACACACACAAACGCACAAACACACACACACACACAGACACAGACAGACACACACACACACACACACACACACACACACACACACACACACCACACAGAGCACTGGTATGTCACCGTCTGCCAGATTGGTGAAAAGGGAGGAACACAAAATGCAATTGTGGTTTTGTTTGACATGGCTGCGACTGAATGGAGAAAATAAGACCACAGGGGTGTGTGTGTGTGTGTGTGTGTGTGTGTGTGTATCTGGATGACGCTCGGTGAAGAAAGCTGAAGGGGGTTTGGCTGAGGGAGCGGAGGTGGGGTGGGGTGGAGTGGGGTGGTGGGCCATGAGTGGACAGGTTGGGCCCAAGCTGTGGGCTTTGTTGCCTGTTTGGGACAACAGGCCTGGGGCTGGGGGGTCTGTCCTGAGCCCCCTCTGGCCCTGTCAGCCAGCAGGTTATTGATGGGACAGCCAGGCAATGGAGTCCTCTCCTGGAAGACAGGTTCGTCCTGCCCCACCCGACCCAGCACCCCCCCCACCCCCCACCCCTCTTCCCAAAACCCTGCTCCTCTTCTCCGCTCGCCATAGGGACAGCAGTGACCAACCCCCCACCTCCTGTTCTCTTGAGACATGAATACGCCACAGCTGGGTGAGCACTGTCCAGAGATGGAGAAACTGTGGGGTTCGGAGACAAGTGTGTGTGTCTGTGTGTGTGTGTGTGTGTGTGTGTGTGTGTGTGTTTATGTGTGCATGTGTGTTTGTGTGTGTGCGTGTGTGTGTTAGTGTGTGTAGTGTGTGTATATGTATGTGAATGTGTGTATGTGTGTGTGTGGAGGGGTGGGTGGAGGGGGAATGCTGGTGGTGTTGCAAGTAAAGCTTGCCTTTAGATCCAATCAATTTCAGCGAGAAGATTCGTAGAGGGATTGAGGGGAGGGGAGAGGAGCTTGACAAGCACGTCAGCGCTGATGAAAGACTACTGAGAACCAGAGATGTGTCAGAGCCACTGCGTACCCCCCCCCCCCCCCTCCCAAACACACCCCTCCATCAGAACCTGAGACAGCGGTCAATGTGGAAGGACACGGCTGATTCCCATGTTAAATTACAGTAACTGCGGGAGCTAGGGTAACGCGTGTTGGCCCTCAGGCTGCGGCCGGCTGCGGGGCTCGTCATGGCTGTCCTGTTGTCTTTTAAGCACTTTGTTCTCTGACTCGAGCAAAATGGGGACATGAGAGTGCTTTAATGAAGCCCGGGCGTCTTGACAGAGGATGGGTGACATTATTTAGCTTGGTCGCTTCTCCCTAACAGGTGGCGGGAGTACTCTGGCGCAGCCTCTGTGCATGTGTGTGTGCCTCTGTGTGTGTGTGTGTGTGTGTGTGTGTGTGTGTGCTCGTCCCAACGGGCCTTGCTTCAGCAAAGTAGTGCATCAGCGAGAAAAGCAGGTCACCAGAATCGGGATGGCAGCCTGGTCGTCCTCAGCGACTCCCCGACGACGGCTCTGGCGTCTGCCGCGACAGCGCTGCCATCGTCGTGGAGACGGCTCTTCAGTTCAGCGGCGCTCGGCTGGATGGCGGGCGGCCCGATACGATGCGACAGAGCTGTCAGCGACCAGGTGGCGCGTAGACTTTCCCCCCCCAACTCGCTCATTTTTTTCCCCCTTCCCTCTGAACCTTGAACGAACAGTCAGAGGGCTTTCTCTCTCTCTCTCAATTTTTCTTTCTATCTTTCATTATCTTCTTCCTCCTGCTGTTTTTTGAGCCCTCTCTTCTCTTCCTCTCTCTCTCTCTCTTTCTCTCCCTCCCTCATCCTCTCAATCTCTGTCTTTCTGTCATTTCCCCTCTCACTCTTACTCACTCACTCTCTCTCTCTCTCTCTTTCACTCTTACTCACTCTCTCTATCTCTGTCTCCCTCTGTTTTTGCGTCGACTTCCTTCTCTCCTTTCTCGTCCCCTTCTGTGGCGTCGGGCGATGGCGGCGGCGGCGGAGTGCGAGTGCGAGTGCGTATCGGTGCAGCGGGCGGCGGGCGTCTTAATTTCCCCCCGCGCAGCACCGTTGTTCCCGCCTGACAGTGAAAAATGGTTCGTCAGCTTCGCTCCCTCCGCCGGGCGCACCAGGCCAAACGCCGCAACATCTGGCCGCGTTTCATTGTCTCCAGGGCTTCTTGGCACGAGCTCCTGGCTGCCGTTTCTGGTTGCGTTTTCATTTTAGATCCTTCTATCTTCCTCTCTCTCTCTCTCTGCTACTCCCCTCCCCCACTGTCTCTCTGTTCTTCTCTCTCTTTCTCTCTCTCTCTCTCTCTCCAGCTTTCACTCTCCCTCCATCCTCATTCTACAGTATTCCTCTCTCCTGAATTGCAGACTTGTCCTGCATTGGCTCAGATATCTCTTGCAACACTGTGTGTTTTTCTTCTCAAAATGCTTCTAAACTGTCTCTGCCTATCTTCAGATTCGCCAGCTCTTTCTCTCTCCCTCTCTCTCTCTCTCTCTCTCTCTCTCTCGCTTTCTCTTCCACTCCTGCCTAGTTGTTTTTAAGGATTCCGTTCACAAGGATTGTTACACCCTCTCCCGTGTGTTTCCACTTCCTCCTCCATGCGGTATACCTACTGCTATCTCATGGAGCAATCCCTGCGTTTCACTTAATGTGATTATCGCGGTGAAGCTTGATCTTATCGCTGGGTAAGTGCTTGGGTATCCCCCCTTGAGAAATGGCCTTATTTGACAAAGGTGCCCGTATATCACTTAAGAGCCCACACCCAACAGTGCGCAGGGCGAGACAGAGCATTACCCATAATTTATTTCACGCTATCTAAGCCGTGAGCGTTTGCGGAGCTGATGTACAGTCGGCTGGGCCTTTTTGCTCACCGGCGGTGTTCTTTGGCCCGCTGCCTCGTTCGGTCGCAGTGGGTTCAGAGGCGATTCATCAGCACCTGAACCCCTCTTCTGCCTTCCTCCCTCCCTCCCTCCATCCCTCCATCCCTCCCTCCACTCCTCCTCCCCCCCCCCCACTCCTCCCTCCATTTGGGGGAGTCAGAGAGCATCGCCGTTTATTCTCAGCGCAGAATGTTCTGTCTTATCAGCTCATCTCATGAAGGTGGAATGATGGCCAAGTGATCCGCGGCCAAAAACGTTCAGTAGAACCCTGAAAGGCTGGAGAGCGTTTTCCGATTCAGCGTTACCCTCTCACGCTCTCCTTAATTAAGAAGGTATGCAAGCCAAGCAAGCTGCATGTCTAGTCCCAATTCACAGCTCCCACCCTCAGCTGGGTGTTGGATTCCTAGAGGGTGCCCACTGCGTGGGCTAAATCTGGCACCAAGCTGGTCCAGGTCTGGCACAGACCCTGCAGATCAAGGCTATTCGAGAACCAGCTGCAGCCTGGGCACAGAATGCCACACTAAAGCGTCTGAATCAACGGCAATAAAAAAACTCCTCTTATTAGCCCCCAAAAAATCACCATCCCGGATTCGGTTACAAACAACTGTGGAGAACGGCGGTTTAGCTTCGGGCCCAGACGCATGTTTATGTTGCGCTTTTTTTGGTCTGGTAGGCCGATAAAGGCATCGCGGTTTGGGGTCCAATCCCCGCTTGAGAGTACACTTAATGAACATGGCGGTGGGATAATTTATGAGTGTTTTGAGTTGAAACGGTGTAGCCCTGAAACATGTTGATTTAACGCGGGTGGAGGGGGCGGAGGGACAGGCTCGGGGAGGCCCGGTTTCGAGGGCTGGGAAGCTCACCCTAGGCCCGTGGAGCACGACAGGTCATAATTGTGCGATATTTATGGCTGTGGGTGCACGCTTGAGTAATGGACAGTTTTTTAGGATGTAAGGAATCTTTCATAATGAGCCTGTTTGAAGCAGTTATTAAAAACAGATTTATGCTGGCGAGCCAGCCAGGGTATTCCTTTTCCTTCCCTCTGATTTGCTTAGGTCTCTATCTCTCTTTCACTCTCTCTCTCTTTCTCTTTCTCTCTCTTCTCTCTGTCTCACTGCTCTCTCTTCTCTATCCTACCGTGAAATCCTCTGCCATTTCCCCCTTTTTTTGTTTCTTGCACAGCTTCCAAATAAATTCCCAGGCCCCTGAAAATTTACCACTAACCTCCAGGCGAATCTTCCAAACATCGATGCTACTACAAGCGAAAAAAGAGACAATGGTCCCATTTTTAGAGGCTGTGAAGCCCCGTCCAGCTGAGAGAGAGATTAAATGCAGGCCTTGTTTGGGGACCCCGCTCGCAAACGGTCTTTTACGAGGCCCCGTGGGCTCGCTGCGGCACTCTGGCCCCTCTTCGCTCTGCGGCGTATTTATTTCGCTGCCTTTATGCACGCTTTTTTTTTTTTTTTCGTTGTGTGGGGAAAGGATGATACGCACAAAGAAGGATAAATCACGGGGACGTCTTCCCTTTCAGGGCGGCTCGTAACTCGCGGGGATGACGGCTTTATAAGGCTGCTAGCGAGCCCGGGAACGGGAGCTCTCTGGCGACGCTTGCGTGGCTTTTACGAGGCGAGCTGCGCGGAGAAAACCTGAATTGTTCCTGTGGGACGGCAGGGCTCAATGAGTGGAGGAGAATATTTTCAAATGAGCTCACAGTACATAAACACACTCTCTCTTTCTCTCAGATATGCTAATGCTATCTTCATTACACTCTCTCTCTCTCTATACAGACTTTCTCTTTCTCAGTTTCTTTCTCCCAGTAAAGTAATATGTTCTGCTTTCCTCACAATCCTGTGAAACCATCCTCCACCTCTCTTGAGGTTACCACCAAAACTTCCTTGGTCCTTGGAAGAATGCCAGGACAACAGGAGACCCCCCAGAGGGAGAGCAGTTGTCACAAGGCTTCTTTTACAAATGGAGTCCCAGGCATCACTTCCTGGGCCTTGTAGTCACTGCTCTGCTGAAGTCTGTCACTCTATGGGGGGTGGGGGGTTGGGGTACCCCTTCAAAGGCTCTGACTCAAAATGGAGAAGGGGGTGACACGAGGGGGGACGTTTGTCTTCCTGCTGTGCCCATGGGTCTCTTTCATGTTAAACAGCACCTCCAGCCTCACCCAGCGCAGGTTAGCCAGACATGAAAGAGGGCTGCGGGCGGGAGGGAGGGCCCACGGTCCTGGGGAGGTGACTCTGAGGTGGGGAAAAGTCTGCAGGTGCTTTCCTGCGAAGGTGAACTCTGCTAATGCGCTAAAGCATGCCGGTGCCACTTTGATTTATGGGCGAGCCGCGGCACAAGTAGTAGCGGTGGCCGCCCGAGTTCTGTAGTCGCGCAGACTGTATAGCTGTAACGGCACAGCGGAAGAGAGGCCTACAGTAGCGCGATGATGGATAGCCGCGCGCTACACGGCTTTACTGCTGCAGCCCGCACAACAGCCGACATGACGTAGGCCCCGCAGTGATTCACATTTACGACGCACACACTGCCAAACTTCTAACAGGAAATAGCAGGGCTCGCGCTAATATAATTTACAGTGGCGCACATACGTTGTCCATATGCTAAAGCATTCATGGTAATAAGAAGTGCATTTGCCATGCCGGTAGTACGCTGAGAGCGACTCAGATAATGGCTATGATGTGAATTACACGCAGGCCGTATGCTTCGAGTGCTCTCTTGACTCAAGGCTAATCGGAAGCTGTGCGTTCGGCTAAATTGAAATGAATTAATGTTACAAGGAGCAGCTGCAATAGAGAAACAACAATAGTCCCTCTGTTCCTAAAGATGGAGGGGGGAAAAGCCAGAAGTTTAAAGGCATCAGTCAATTTTACGAAATCAAAATTAAATTGAGTTTAATGCAACTCTGTAGTTCAGACTGTTTTCAGTGTACACGAGTACCAATTGTGAGATCTTTCTCTAATGTATGTGCATGTGTGTATGTGTGTGTGTGTGCGTGAGTGCGTGCGTGTGTGTGTGTGTGTGTGTGTGTGTGTGCTACTGCTGAGTGCAGAAGATGGTTTGGCTGAAGTGGATATGTAGATATGGCATTAAGTTAGGTTTGTATCGGTGGAAATGGTCTATTGTGAGTTTGGAGCACTATGGTTTGTGAGCTGTTCATAACACTGAACATGGCTCCTTCCAGTATCAAAATGTACATATTTATATGACAGCTCACATACGCACATGCACACACACACACACACACACACACTCATACTGTATACACAAACACATACTGTAGACCCATACACACAAACAAACACTTACTCTAACCTACGCAATCCTTTCCATCCAACTTCAGTGCTAAATTGTTATGTGTATGCGTGTGTGTGTGTGTGTGTGTGTGTGTGTGTGTGTGTGTGTGTGTGTGTGTGTGTGTGTGTGTGTGTGTGTGTGTGTGCATGGCTTTTCTTCTTCATGTGCGTGCGTGCATATGTACGTCAGTGTGAGTATGTTAGTGTATATTGTACGTGTGATTGTGCTTTTCAGATTGTCTATGTATGTGTTTATGTGTGTGTGTGTGTGTGTGTGTGTATATGTGTGTGTGTGTGTGTGTGTGTGTGTGTGTGTGTGTGTGTGTGTGTGTGTGTGTGTGTGTGTGAACGCAGGCATAGAGGAGCAGATCGGAGAGGAGAGGAGAGGAGAGGAGAGGAGAGGAGCCGGCGGAACTCAATCAGGGCCGGGGCACGGGGGTTCAGTGTGGTGCTCCAGCCCATCCAGGCTGCTCGGCGCGCTGAAAAATGCGAGGTGACAGTTCATTTTCGCTGCTGACAGTTTTTGTCGGTCTCACTCGCTTTCTCTCCGGCAGACTCCATGGCAGCGGTTACCGTGGTGGCGGGGCCAAGGCCGGGGTGGTGGTGGTGGTGGTGTTTGATGGTAGTGTGTGTGTGTGTGTGTGTGTGTGTGTGTGAGTTTGAGTGTGTGTGAGTGTGTGTGTGTGTGTGTGTGTGTGTGTGTGAGTTTGAGCGTGTGTGAGTGTGTGTGTGTGTGTGTGTGTGTGTGTGAGTTTGACTGTGTGTGTGTGTGTGTGAGTTTGCGTGTGTTTGTGCGTGTGTGTGTGTGTGTGTGTGCGTGTGTGTTGGAGGGTGTTGAGCACGAATCGGAATGGGAGGCGGAGCCTAGTAGCCTGCGTTGCCGTGTCTGCACCAATCAGCATCTCTGTAGCATTTAGCAGGTGGAATCCGCTGTTGTACGGACGCCAAGAAGCCCGTGTCAGTGATGCCCGTGGATAGGGAGCTATCACCACTGTTTAAGCAGCTATAAAGAAACCACCATGTCTGTTGTCTTTTATTTGGCTCCAGCCAGAGGAGTCCCAGAAGACCACTCCTTTCAAAATAACGGCTACCACAGGAATCAATCTGACCTCAAATCTATTCATATTTACACTCTGTCATTTGGATAGCGTATTTATTCAATTTGACTTGCAGAAAAGGTGAAGTATACATTTGATGAACAGAATGTGTATTTGGTATAATAGTGAGCTTTTTACATGTATTTTCAGCTTTTGATGCCACTAACTTCACACTATGGCTTACATAAACTCAAAGGGATATCACTTTCTACCACACAGTGTGCATTGTACGAGGGTCTATGTTTGGAAGGGGCCAAATGGAACCCCATTTCCTGTCTGGCCGTGAGGTCATTCTCTGACAACCAATGGAGTGAGAGCAGGGGTGGGGACACATATCTGATGGTCTCCATAGAAATCTCAGCGTACCACTCAGCTCGTTTCCTGCAACAGGAACATGTTTTTCTTTTCTGTGATGTTTTCCCCCATCTGGTGTGTGTGCGTGTGTGTGTGTGTGTGTGTGTGTGTGTGTGTGTGTGTGTGTGTGTGTGTGTGTTCATGGATGGTGACTTGGCAGCCGAGAGGGCTTTGCTGGTCTGACGCCCTATTGATCCTCATTTCCCCTCTCTCACACATGTCATGTTGGGTTAATACTGTAGGCACACACACACACACTATTACACACTCACACATACACACACAAATTTCTCTCCTCCTAAACACATCCTGTTGGGTTTACACTGCACGCACATGCACACTCGTGCCCACACACACACACACACACATTTCCCCCAACTTAAACATGTCTAGCTGGGTTTATACTCTACATGTGCGAGCACACACATGCACACACGCACAGTCGCACATACACACACACACACACACACACACACACACACTGCCTCACTTCTGGCAGGGCCTCTTACACTCAGTGACATCAAAGAAGGGGTCAAATGGCTGCTGTTCACACCCCAAAGGAGCTTCTGACCACCGTAGAGCACTTTGCCTGTGTGTGTGTGTTCCTCAATGGATGTGAGTTTGCTTGAGTATATTTACTGTAAACTAATACTGTGTGAATACACGTGAGCATTTGTATATATTTGTATTTTTCCATGAACATCTTTAGCTGTGTGCATATGTGTGTGTGTGTGTGTGTGTGCGTGCTTGTGTGCATGTGTGTGTGTGTGTGTGTGTGCTTGTGTGTGTGTGCATATATGCGTGTGTGTGCATGTGTGTGTGTGTGTGTGTGTGTGACAGCACTGCCAGCAGGCACTTTTGTTTTGCGCTCACTCCTGCCCTGTCTCTGCACTGGTCTAATGCCTGTGTGTTGCCTGGTAAACACATCCAGCCCCCAAGACAAGACAGGAGGCCCTCATCCTCATCCTCATCCCAGCCCCAGTGTCACGGAGCAGGTGGATGATCCCCGCCACGCAGCAGAGTGGATGGAGGTTTATTTAAATAGCGTAGACGGATGCCCCCACCCGCTTCCCCGCTCACACACACACACACACACTCACACACACTCACACACACACTCCCTCGCCTGGGTCGTCCGCACGGTCCAGTCGCCAGAGTGACACGCTGGCAAATGAGAGTGGATTGATGCTGGCGTAGCGGCGAGCGGCCGTAATTTGCATGCTAATTGTGAGATGGCTGCTCCGTGATTGTTTGGCTTGGATCAATGGAAAGAGAGGCCAGGAGAAAAGTAGGGGACCTAACTGTCTGAGTGTGTGTGTGTGTGTGTGTGTGTGTAAAAAAAAAAAAAAAGAAGTACCGGCTTGTTTATGGTAATGCGTGTGTGCTTTTGAGTGTGTATTGTATCTGGTTGCCTGGGTATGTAGATTTCCCTGTCTATACAGTACGGTAGCTAGGCCTCTCTATTTCGGCATGCCTGTGCCTGTGTGTGTGTGTGTTTTTGTATTGTTCACGCATAGCTGTGTTTGTATAGAGGGGTCTATGGTTGCCGCTGTATCT
>NC_084996.1:30336065-30338565 GCF_963854185.1 Sardina pilchardus
GGTCTTTATCGCTCTCTTCTCCTTTACTGTCTTCTCTTCTTCTCTCTTGTCCATCATTGTCCTCTCCTCTACTCCTGTTCTTCATGTAGCAGTCCACTATTCTGTCCATCTTTCCATCTGTCCTGTTCTCAGTCTTTTCTCAACCTTCGGGTTTCTCTGTTTGGGCTTGTGTGTGTATGTGTGCCGATATCACATACGCAGACATGCAGACACACACACACACACACACACACACACAGAGAGTCACACACACACACACACTGAGTGAGGCAGAGGGGTCAGGAGGCTATCGTCTCAGCTTCACCCCTGTGGCCACCCACAAGGGCTGCTGTGGGGCGTCGTCATGGCGACAGACCCCCTTATCTGTGTGGAGCAACATGGCGCTTTCTTTCTTTTTTTTCCCCCTCCAAAAATGAATAAAACAACAACAGTCTGCCAGATGACAGCACAACCGGGGGGACCAGGAAAGTGGAAGACGGACAGAGAGAAGGACAGAGAGAAAGCAGAAGAGAGAGAACAACAGATAAAAGCCAAGAGAAAGAGAGACAGAGGGATGAGCTGAGGGAGAAGTAATAATAAAAAACTGAGTTAGAGAGGAGAGGAGAAAGAGGGCAGAGATGTCGCTCAATCTGGACATGGACCTGAGCCCAAAGTGGACATCACTCTGCTGTGCTGTGCTGTGTTGTGCTGTGCTGTGCTGTATTGTGCTGCGCTGTATTGAACTGTGCTGTGTTGTGCTGAGCTGTGCTGTGCTGTACTGTGCTATGCTGCGCTGTGCTGTATAGTGCTGTGCTGTGCTGTGCTGTATTGTGCTGTGCTGTGCTGTATTGTGCTGTGCTGTATTGAACGGTGCTGTGTTGTGCTGAGCTGTGCTGTGCTGTGCTGTGCTGTGCTGTGCTGCACTGTGCTGTATTGTGCTGTGCTGTGCTGTATTGTGCTGTGCTGTATTGAACGGTGCTGTGTTGTGCTGAGCTGTGCTGTGCTGTGCTGTGCTGTGCTGTGCTGCACTGTGCTGTATTGTGCTGTGCTGTATTGTACTGTTCTGTCTTGTGCTGTGCTGTGCTGTGCTGTGTTGTGTTATGCTGTGTTGTGCTGTACTGTGCTGTATTGTACTGCGCTGTATTGTACTGCACTGTATTGTACTGTGCTGTGCTGTGCTGTGCTGTGCTGTGCTGTGCTGTGATGAGCCAGCCTAATTGATGCCTTGGTGAGCCCTGGTCTGAGCTGCAGGCCAGGAGTGGGCTCACATGTGGGCCTCCTTCCCTCCAGCCATCATCCGCTCCACCACAGAGGCTGAAAGCGATACTCTCATGTGCGGTCAGCTCTGCTCCACCACTCAGAGATGCCCATTGCTCATGGACATGCACACACATGCATGCATGCATACACACACACACACACACGCACACATACAGTACATGCACACACACTAATGTACTTTACACACACACACACACATGCACACACACACACACACACACACAAAAGCGCATACACATCATAACAATCCCTCCATTCATATCAGTGTGTGCACACAAATGGACACTGCACTCGAACACAGTCCCTAACACAGAGGGAATACGCGTGGTCAGACTGTACAGAGTTACAAGCCTACAAGATAAACCTCCGTTATCCAATAGACCAGTGTTTCATTCAGATCTCAGCCATTACAAAACAAACAAGCCCCTTTGCAATGTGGCCGCCATGGATAAGAAACACAAACATTGTTATTCCATTAGCCAGAAGCAGCGGCCATGTCTGCCATGGTGGCCACCACATAACAAACACACACCATATTGTTATGCCGCCATACTTTTTTTTTGGGACAACACGCTTGTTGAATTACTAACCTTCCGTGACATATCATATGAGGGCTGAATGGTAACTGACCTGTTCTCTGGTCAGTTACAGTCCTCAGCAGCTATCGACCACAAAGGTGTGTGAAGCAGCAGGGGTGCGCTCGGGTCAGTTTTCACAGGACGTCGTCAGGCAGCCTGTTTTTATCACAGGGCCCAAGCTAATTTAAAGAGATAATGAAGATAATTGTGTTGACACAGAAAGTTGACGCAGCAAATAAGGTAATCCCTCTTGAAGAGACGCGTTATCTTCAACAAGCCTATTACTGATCTCGGGTCAGCTACTGACGGCGGGCCTAGCAGCAGTTTTTATGCACAAAGCTGTTAATGTTTAAAGATCAAGTGCTGGCAGGAGTTTGTGCTCTTTGAGGGTCATGTTTGTATTTAAACAGTTATAGAGACATTGATGTGGTCATTGAATGTACATCTAAACATTCATTGGAAACTGAAGGTTTTACTCTGGTAAATAAAATTTTTCATACAAAACTATTTGTTAGAATTGTTTATAAGAGCAACTGGAAGCAATACTGGCAATAACAGACAAAGTAGATCTAAAAAACATTAGTGCAGTCTTAAAACAAATGTGTTGGAAACAACAACACAACTTGTGTGTGTCTGTCCAGATAGAGACAACACATTCACTT
>NC_084996.1:30343565-30371065 GCF_963854185.1 Sardina pilchardus
AAGATGCTGCATAATGGATAAATGTCCATTTTCCCACTACTCTCCAGTGTGTCTTGTATATTTAGAATCTAGATATGTTTTATGAAGACTGTTTATTCATCATTAGGTCCATAGCAACTGTTGACACTTCATGTACTATAAACATGATAATATTAGCATAAAAACAACAACTGGCCTGTGGATGTTATTGTTTATACTAAGAAAGAGACAGAAAGAAGAAAAGAGATAGAAGGATTAAAGATGAGCAACAAACATAAACCAACAAACATTACGTGTTTGTGATAACACATTAGGAGGCCAACAGTGATTAAACACTAGGTTCCACTTCCCATTCCATAATCAGACAAGGGCTAAGGAGTGAACCTCTCTGTAAAAGTTAACAGATGGGCTTTCATTAAAGTTATAGCAGGTTATCAATCTATTTGTTGGAGAGTGAGCAAGCAAATACAGCATGCGTGTGTGTATCTGAGTATTCTTACAGTACAGTGTGTGTGTGTGTGTGTGTGGGTGAGTGTGTCTATGTATAGTGAGTGTGAGTATTCTTATCCCAAGCATTATACACCAACACACAACTCTCTCAATTAAATTCAAGTCAATTCAAGTGAGCTTTTTTAGCAGAACAAATATGTTTTGCATTGCCAAAACATAACATTTACAAACAGAACGTAAGATTTATGAACATAACGTACGATTTATGGAGTACACACACACACACACACTCTCTCTCAAGTGTTATTTTAGTGCTGCTGCGCTTTAAAGGTGCATTAAGCTTTTATGTTTATGGGCCGGTCGAGGCCCTGGCAGCAAATCCTCCGGCGTTTAGTGTCTCCGTGGGATATAATCACCTCGCGAGCGACCGCAGGTTTATTATGACTGCCCTTACAATGACTTATCCCTGGACCAGGGCTACCACTCTCCTCCACTGTACTACAAACACGCCTACCTCCTCCTGCTCAAGTGCTTTTCCTACACTACAAACTATTACTACTACTAACACTACAAGGTCAGCGGCCATATTTCCAGACCTAGCAGATGCTACTGCCTCTGTTGGCCCGTGCTGGAGCTGCAGGCTAGTAATGTAGACAGCACTTAGAGGGGCTGGTAGAGAGGAGTAGAGGCACTAGTGACACATTGATGGTGATGTACTGGTGGTGCAATGTAATTATGAGACCTTACATAAACCACTAGCCTGGCCCCACCCGCCTAATATCTCCTCTCGTTTCCATCTCCCTGAGATAGTCTGGCTCCTCTCAATGGGCCAATTGCTCTGTCAGTTAGCATTGCGCTAGCTGTGCTACGCTTTAAAACCGTACTCCTTAAAACGGAGGTTTTGGAGTTTAACACGCAGCTGCGCATGAGGCTGAACGTGATTGCTGTGTCACAACTCACACAGGATCAGCTGAATCCTGGTTAAACTCGGGTTAAACTACCTGGAGGCTCTCAAGGTGTTTATGTTTCCCTTAACCACTAGGATCATGGTGGGGCAAATCAGCAATGAGAAGGCACAACATTTTAGTTTTGAAATATAAAGTGAAACTGAGTGACACTGAAATAAAGATTGAACTGAATTTAATTATATGAGGGGTTCTATATTTGATTTGTAAGAAACAAAAACCTTTGTTCTAAGTGTGAATACAGATGTGTTTGTTGTGAGATTCATCCACTCTTGTACGTCTGTCTGTTCTCGTGGAGACTCAAGAATGGCATCAGCTTTAATGTTTCAGACAGACAGTTCTTGAGGCTGGTGGCTGTTCTGACGTCAAGTGAATTTTATACCACAGAGATGATGAGATTCAGTGTACGATTCGGTGCTGTCTCTTTCTCTTTTGGTCTCTCTCTCTCTCATGCACACACACACACACACACACACACACACACACACACGTGCGCGCACACACACACACACACGTGCGCGCATACACACACACCCTATATACACACAGTCAAACACATCTGCTCACACCCCATTGCCAGGTATAATCACGTCCAGTTTGACTTCTGAATTATGATCTATTAGGCCTGTTCGGCTCTCTCAGTCCCCCCCACCCTTAACCTACCTCCCCCTCCCCTCACCCCCCACCTCTGTTCAGCCTTCTCCTTCGTTGATCAGAGTGTGAACGGCTGGGGGAAAAAAAAAGAAATAAGAAGAACGACCTTTAATGAAGAATTAGACTGGAGCTCCTCTGAATCCATCAGCCCCCGTCAGACACCTTAACCGAATGATGAATACTATCCTTTTTACTCGCCGATAAAAGGGACTATCAGCTGCGATGTAGAACTGTCGAAGTTTAATTATGTTTTCAGTGGCAAAGCGAGAGGTTCTGTCAGACTAAGCTCCCGTCACAGGCGTCAGATCCGCCGCATCGGGGGAACGTTTGAACTGTGTGCAGAACGGGGGGGCTCTGATGACTGGAGGAAAACTCGATGAGGAACTAAACTTGGGTTTGAAGACACACATATACACATACACACACACACACACACGGACACCCCCCCCCACCCCCTCACACACACACACACACACACCACACACACACAAATGCACGCAAACACACACATCGCACTCACACACACTCACACAAAATGCATGCCACCAGAGCATGAACGGCTTGCTAACTGACAGTGAGAGACAGGCCCAAACAGCTTAGTGCTGGAGAAGTCATGTTGAAGCCTGATCTCACACCAGGAGAGAGCCGCACAGCGGTTTCAGCGTTTCAGCTTTGGACAGTTGCACCGGACTTTGAGCCAAGCAGCCATGTGATCCGAGAAAATATGGTCCAAGAACTACTCTTGACTGAAAAACAGCCCTCAGTGTGGAAATAATGATAGCATGGGTGTGGATGTGTGTGTGTTATAGACATGGCTGTTTACAGTGTGTCAAGTGATTTAAGTGTGTGAGTGTGTGTGTGTGTCTGTGTACAGTATGTGTGTGTGTGTGTGTGTGTGTGTGTGTGTGTATTGGCTCTAATAGACTATGGACCTGGCACAAGTTAGTCTGCTGAAGGAAGAAATCAACACATGCAGGGCATTACAGACCTATGTATTGTGCGTTTTTATGGGTGAAGTTATATCTATCCCTACAGTATGTGAAGTTTTGTGGATTGATGTGTGCATGAGTGTGTATCCCTGAGTTTGAATGTGGATTGTATGCTTGTGCAAGTTCAGGTGTGTATACATGTGTGTGCGCACATCTCTGTGGGTAACTTGTGCATCTGCATGTGTGTGTGTGTGTGTGTGTGTGTGTGTGATTGTGTATGTGTGTGTGTGTGTGTGTGTGTGTGTGTGTGTGCGCGCACATCTCTGTGTGTAACTACATGTGCATCTGCATGTGTGTGTGATTGTGTGTTTGTGTGCGTGTGTGTGTGTGTGTGTGTGTGTGTGTGTGTGCGCGTATGAGTGTGCATGTGCATCCGTACATCTGTCTCAGCAGATCAGGATATAATGAAGTCTCAGAGCTCCCGGTCGGTCAGAAGCATCCTCAGCTGGTGCAGACAGTAGTCACACACTGCCGGTATTGCGCGAGTTCTGCGCTCTGCTTTGGATCACGCTAAATTTAGCCCAACTAGGTCGATGAAGTCATCCCCCTCCTCAACATCCCCCTCTCTCTCCCCCACACACATTACGCCCCTCTCATCTCCTCTCCCCCCCCCTCCTCTCCTCCTCGCTCTCCGTCTGCTGTGGAAGTGTCTTATTTCCCAATTAGTCATCTGCGGGGATTGTTTGTGTTAAATCACTATAGCATCTTAATGAGCCACTAACATGACAAGTATTTAAATGCTGCAGCGCCCATGTCCCCATTCTATCGCCAGCACTTACAAGGCGGGTGTACAGTACTATACAGTAACCCCATTCTCAGCCCCCCCCCCCCGCCCAACCCACCTCCTCTCTCTCTCTCTTCGCTCTCTGTCTTGTTCTTTTGCTTCTCGTCTTCCTCTCTGAGGCAGACCTCTGTTCTGTCTCTCCTAGCTGCCTCTGGTAAAGTCTGTCTCCTTCCATATATCTCCCTGCTAGGCTATCTATACATTACATCTGTCTTGTTCCCTTTGTAATGTCTGTCTCATTTTGTTCATCTCCCACATAAAGCATATGTCTTGCTCTCTCTCTCTTTTTTTCTATCCTTCTCTTGTTCTTGCGTTCCCTTTTTACATTTCAAATGATCTTTAACCTCCAGTTTGGCGGAGCCGGACTGGGAAAGCACTCTGTCATTCTCTCTCCGTTTACATTTTTACGTATACTCTCATCCATCTCTCTCTGGCTCTGCGATCCATCTCTCTACCTCTCATCTCTCTCCCTCTCTCTCTCTCTTCCCTCTCTCGCTTCCCTCTCTCTCTCTATCTCTTCATCACTGTATTCATCACACAGTCCCCGTGGGTCTGCTGTCTTTTCTTATTCTCCGTTAGGCCTGGACTTCTTCCTCCATCCCTCCATATCTTCTGAGCGCTGGCATACAGTGCGCTGGTGGTGTCTACAGTTCACTGCAAACCTCTTTTGATTCTTCACAGACTCCATGTGCCACCCGTACGCCACCTCCTTGCTTGGACTAAACCCACGAACCACACCTGACCTGACTCATAACTGAGGCCTTCACTGGTGTTCATGCAACCGTAGCTGCGCAATGAACTATCCGGTGTGTGTGTGTGTGTGTGTGTGTGTGTGTGTGTGTGTGTGTATGGTAACAGCTCCCCAGTGTCAGCTAATGCTAACGCTAAACTGCACGAGGAGCTATCCGGTGTGAATCATAAGCTCCACTGTACTCTACCGTACCAGTTGAGACCATGTACAGAAGATGTCTCCTCTCCTCTCCTCTCCTCGGCATAGGCTCTGTCTGTGCCAAGTTGGCCAATCTTCAACAGCCTTGTCAGTTTAGGACCATAACTGAGAAGAACGATAACTGAGAAGAAAACTAGGTTCGCTCAATTATACGAGCATCCACAGGCTCTCCTCATCTTGATGAATGTGATGACAAACATTTCGATGGATTGTGATTAGCTGTTAATTTTTTGATCATTCTCAAAATTGCTCTGAAGATGATCCCCCGACGATATCCGTCTTTGCGTCATTATTGTTATAGTATGTGGTGTGGAGGTCGTGTTTCATGCTGATTTGGACACTCTTCAGCAGCACACAGGACAATCATCCCCCAGCAGCATTCCAAATTTGGAATTTGGAAATGGAATTTGGAATGCTGTGTGTATGTCAGTGTGTGTGTGTGTGTGTGTGTGTGTGTGTGTGTGTGTGTGTGTGTGTGAGCATATGTGTGAGTATGTGTGTGTGTGTGTGTGCCTGTGTGTGTGTGTGTGTGTGTGTGTGTGTGTGTGTGTGTGTGTGACTGTGCGCAAGCGCCTGTGTGTGTGTGTGTGTGTGTGTGTGTCTGTGTGTGTGTGTCTGTGTGTAATATGCTCAAGTATTCAGTACCCCAGGCCTCGTTCTCAGTCTGTCTGCTGCATTAGCTCTGGACTCAATCCGCCCGCCCCCCCCCCGCCCCGGGCCACGGAGGCCAAATGGAGAGGCTCCAGGCTGACAGCTTTACGGCCTGCTCAGAGTAGCGCAGGCCTGGCTTCTGCAACATATGGTTCCCTCGCACCACCTCCGGGGCGGCCAGAGACCTTATCTGACCACAGCAAAAGGCATCGCGGCGGCCAGCGGGCGGGGAGGGAGGGAAGAGACACAGTGTAGAACCTGGAGGCTTCTCAAAGGCAACACGCGAAATTTAATCTGAGCATTTAGCAATACATGCTAATGAAAGTGCGGAGCGCGGGCCAACAGCGGTTGACCATTGAGTTCCGGGAGCGGGTCCAACAGGCCATTGCATGAGAGGGACCGGATTGAAACATCAGATCTGAAGATAGTCCGGATTGAGTGAGTAATTATGGTCTGTCAGCTTGATTGATTATGGTCCATTGATTATCCCAGATGGTTTTAGGAGTTCTCACCTCAATTTTGTAATAACTCAGTTACAGATGTAGTGGTGGGAAACAGCCAGGCGGCTGAGAAACTGCAAAGATGATTTGAGTGTGTGGGGGTGCATACGAGTATGAACTGTGAATGAACTTGCATGAACTCTGGGCATGTGTGTGTGGTGTGCGTGTATGTATGTGTGTGTGTGTGTGTGTGTGTGTGTGTGTCTGTGTCTGGTGTATGTGTGTGTGTGGGTACAGTATACTGTATATGTATGTGTGTGTGTGTGTGTGTGTGTGTGTGTGTGTGTCTGGCACCAGCTCTTCAGTTTCAGCTAATGCTAACGCTAAGCTCACTCATAAACCACCGGGCAAAAACCAGGGGTTTCCCCCCTATCTTTTACTTTCATCCTGCACACACACACACATACACACACACGCACACACACACAGTATGGTCAAGGCCTCAGGTGACGGATGATGCGGCACTAAATCATGCCCCTTCAGACCACGCCGCTTGCCGCGATGCCGGGGTCGTGAATTATCCTGATGCATTGTTACGCCGGGTGCAACACGGCATCGCCATGTCTGCCAAATTACGCCGGAGCGATGGCTCCATCGGCCCTATTAATCATGCTAATACATAAACCTCGTCATGACGCAGTTCCTCGCTCTTCCCAATCCTCCTTCACCCCCCCCCCCCCCCCCCCAAAAAAAAGGAGGAACTCAAAACACATCCAACCCAGCTCTGCGCACTCACTGATGGGCGGCAAACCCCCATTCCCTCTCTTCTTCCTTCTCTTCTCTCTATTCATTCCTCCCAAAGAAAAGAGAGAGAGAGAGAAAAAGTCCCAGAATATCCTGGCCAGGTATGGCCCATCAGTCCTGTGTAAAGACAAATGGTGAGCTGGCGCGCCTACATCCCTCTCTCCCCCTCTCTCTCTCCCTCCCTCTCTTTCTCTCTCCCTCTCTCTCTCTTTCTTTCCCTCTCCCTCTCCCTCTCTCTCTCTCTCTCCCCCGTCTCCCACTGTCATGTCAGCGGTTTGTTCCTCTCTCCTCCGCCCGGTCGGTCCAGCGGCAGCAGCCGGTGCCAGCGATGGATCAGCCAAAGCAACAGGAGGCAGATGGGCTCCTCACTCAGGTGGGAGAGGAGGACCATTGGTCAGCCGAGACAGGACAGGTAGCGCTGCGCTGGGCTGCGTTCGGCCGGGCCGCGTTCGGCTGCGCTGTGGCGTGCCGTGGTGCACAGTGCTGGGCAACGCTCGCACGTAAACACATAAAAACCCCTCTGCCTCATGGGGACCACACCTCCGCTTATTAATGAAAGCAATTACTGCTCTTCCAACCACTCGACAAATTGCGTGAGAAATACTCAAATGCATCCAAGCATGATGCTATGCTTGGGCCCAACTATTACCGCTTTTATGTCTTAGAGCAATATTTGCCAAACAGTCACACACATCCACTTTACTTACATTATGCGCAGTTACATAGGCCCATATACATTATTCGGTTGTCTGTGTGGCTTGCGCAGTAATAAATGCCTTCATACTGGGTTTGTTTTTGAAAGGAAATGACCACAGTTTGAAGCAGCAACTGCCATAATTTGGCTTGGTTTCTATTGGTATTTCGCTGCACTGTAATTGCAGCCCAGGTAAGGTAAGCAGTGTGGAATGGGCATGTGTCGCCACAAGTCACCGAGCACCTACTCAACAGATTTATGGGCCAGAGGCCCGTCTTTATGATGAAGATGAATAGAACTCAGGGGGATGTACTGGATATTTATTGCTTCTGTTTCTTTCACTCCGGCCTCCCCCCATGTCTGTCTTTCTTTCCCCCTCTCTCTGTGCGTACTGTAGGTGAGTTTGTGTATGTGTGCGTGTGTGTGTGTGTGTGTGTGCACACGCGTGTGTGTGTGTCCACACGCGTGTGTGTGTGCTTTGGTATGTGTGCAAAGTAGATGAATTTGAGTGTGAGAAGAATGTATGTTAAGTATGTGTGTTTGCAGTATGGTACACGCTGTTGGTGTTCGTGTGTGTGTGTGTGTGTGTGGTGTGTGCGTATGTGTGTGTGTGTGTGTGTGTGTGTGTGTGTGTGTGTATGTGTCTGTGTTTATGTGTGCGTTCATGTCTGAGTGAGTGAGTGTTTGTAACACTCTCTCTATCTGCCTTGTCAGCGCGGTGTTTTCCTGGGCCTGGTAAATCTGACCATGAGCTGCCTCTGTGTCCCCTGAAGGAGTGCAGTGGAGTCTCCAGCCACCTTACACACTGCACTGCCCCCTAATGGCCAGAGCAGGGCATAGCACCTCCCTCTGCCCATCCCCCTCCTCGTAACCTCTGAACACCCCACCTCAGACACACACACATACGCACTCACACACACTCCCTTTTTTGTCTTCACCCCCACCCACCAACATATTCTTTCACTCTTTCTCTTTCTTTCTCACACTCAAACATTGACTCTCCCTCTCTCTCTCTCTTTCACACACACACACACACACACACACACACACACACACACACACACACACACACACACACACACACACACACACACACACAGTTACACAATTTCGCTTCTCATACACACACACACACACACACACACACACCCTGCACCTGTGTGTACTGTGCAATCTGAGATGACAGAATTGACAGAGCCATTTAAACACACATGACCCATGTCTTTCATCATCCATGATGGATCACGGTGCTGGATATACTTTGTAAATCACAAATATATTTTAAATTTGATTTGTGGTATTTAACAAGCTATGCTTGGCATTACACACTGCATAGAATTACAGTGGTCTCATACCTGCTCTATTTTTTAGAAAATATTATTACGATTCTTATTATCACTATCATGATCATGATCATTATCATTATCGTTATTAATACTATTATTATTATTATTTAAATAAATAGAGCTGATTTAGAATATCTGTCTGTTCTACAAAGCCTGTTCTTACAGTCTTCAGTTGTTTCAATTATTTCAAACTATGCTTTCAGAAATTGTGCATGTTGCATTCATTTATATGAAATCTTCCTTGAACAGCGTGAGCTTGTGTTTTCTATTAGCATGCCTGACCTACTGAGTATTGTGTGTGACTGAGAGGCAGGCAAACACACTGGATCCTCCTCTGAGTGCATTTGTATTGTATGTGTGTGTGTGAGTCCGTGCAAGTGTGTGTTCAGTATATTTGCATATGTAGCAAGGCAGTGAATGCTCCAGAATTTTCCAGCGAGAAATTCTCTGTGGGGTAAACACCAGGCCACGTGCTGTAGGTCAGAGAGTTCACACGGAGTAATGTGCATATCCAAGATGGCTGACTGTCCTCATATCTCTCCTTTTCACCACCGAGCACACTTGATGGTGCCGTTTAACATCCCTCTCTCTCTCTCTCTCTCTCCCTCTCTCCCTCTTACTCTGACCTGAAGCAGGCCTGTTGAAAGCTGTAAGGCAGAGACTCCATTTACCGATAGTTAGATTACACTCGCCAGGGCCAAAACTCGGTTGACATCACTCAGGGGTCCTGCTGGTCCAGCGAACGAAAACAAAACGGCTGTCCGCGAATAAGCCTGCAGCATTTTTCTCCACTGTACAGCCCCTCCCCCCCAAAAACCCACACTCCACTACAGGCCCCCACCTCCTTCCAAGCCCAGAAGCTCAGAGTCAAGGGGCTGCACCCCCCCCCCCCGACACACACACACACACACACACACACACAGCCCGCCTCCTAAGAGCCCCCCCCCCCCCCCGCCCCCCCGCCCCAAACAGCCTCCTATGAGCTTACAGTATGGGCTTCCTGCCACCCTCACGTCACATATCTCAGAGAGCTGCGAATCGCAGCGTGGGGAGTGTGTCTCTACGGAGACAGCCAAAATGGGTCAGGTGTGATGGAACGCTGCGTGGGAGAGAGAGAGGGAGAAAGAGAGAGACATAGAAAGAGAGAGAGAGAGAGGGAGGGAGAGAGAGAGAGAGAGAGTGCGTTGCTGGTGCAGAGAGTCACGGACACAACAGGAAGTAGGCACGGACGACATACCATCCAGCGAAGGTCAAGGTGCAATCTCTTCAAATATGTGAACCGTGTCAACAAAACAAAATGGAGTAGTTTTGCTGCATCACAGTGACACGCCTCTGAGATCTAAAGAAGGTCTTGATGTATTACGCATTGACTTTTGAATGTCAGCCATTTTAAATGAGGGTGTTTTAGATGTTTTAGACTCCTGAGGCCCTGCCTGCATGGGGAACCCATCTGTTCAAAGGAAATCATCCCCATCACCTCTAGCCTTTTTCAAATTATCAAACCATGTTCAACATCTTCAAACAAGCCTCCGAGTTCCCACAGGTCACAGTACACGCTCAAGTTTGATATATTGAGTCATTAAACTCCAGCATACACTGTATGGAGCCTTACATCCATACTCTACGGCTATTGGACCCAACTCGGCTGCTGTAGTGCAACGGACCACACGGAACCAGTTTAGCACCGCAGCCATTCAAACTGTCGGTACGCGGTGGCACTCTATTACTGTGGTAGAACTACGCTTTACAACAACACCACACTGACTATACGTCATCTCAATCATTACCTCTCTACCTTCTAAACAAGTCAATAATAGGACAATAACTATATTAATATGCATTGATGAGGCACTGTCTGCTTACAAGCTTACTCACTGTTCAATAACATGTGACATTAAGCAATATAAGAAGCATTAGCTGTCTATGGCAGTCAATTATAGTGTTCAGCAGCCCGGTAATAGGAAGTAATGCTCTGCCCATCACCGTGAGCTACCAAAACTGATCAACACCGAGCATCACGCTGAGCTGTGTAATGAATGGGTTTGGGGAGTACTTGAGGACCACTGGACGGACGTTTGATGGAACCTCTGTGGAGGGAAAGGGAACACTAGGGAAGATGGGTAGAGGCCTGCTCTCCAATATCACACGCGCACGCCACACACACACACACACACACACACACACACACACACACACACACAATAACATGCATGGCACTTGCACAAACACATCCATGCACGCACATACAGTAACAATTGCCATAAAATGACGATTGCACACAGACGCACGTACTGTATGCCCAAACACACACACACGCGCACACACACACATACACATGATACATATACACATACCCACACACACACACACACACGCACACATAATACAGGAACACACCCCATTCTACTGAGGGCAGTGTTCCCAAATCAACATCATGGCACTAATTAAGCCCTCTGTCAACACTAGCTGTCCACGTAACTCTCCTCACTTGTCTTGAACGCATGCAATAGACAAGAGAGAAAGAAACATAATGAGTGAGCCCTTCACACTGAGGTGACGACAGCAAAACTGAATGGTATCTCTTCCCTCTGGCCCGGCTGAGTGTGTGCGTGTGCATGTGTACAGTATGTGTGTGAGTGAGAGAGTGAGTGAGTGAGTGTGTGTATGTGAGAGTGTACAGTATGTGTGTGCGTTTGTGCATGTGTGTGTGTGTGTGTGAGAGAGAGAGAGAGTGTGTAAGTGTGTGTGTGTGTGTGCGTGTCGGCGCCCACGTACACAAACACGCCTCGGTCGGCCTTTTGTTCCTTCCTCTCCCCGTTCACCTGAGGAGTTGGCTCTGGACGCGCCGCCAGCGCTCAGATCTCCGTGTGGAACCAGGGCGCGTCGCATTCAAGAGCCGGGGGGAAAAAAAAATCATTTCTGTTTTCTTAAATCTCAAGTTTGTTTTCTCTTGGTTATTCACCCCTCCCCTCCCCCCCCCCCCCCCCCCCCCCCCCCCACAGCCATGTGCTTTCCTTCATTCACAACATGTCTTTCAACTGTCAGATAATAATAGGCTGGAAGAGCTCGTTGACCTCCTGCAAAGCGAAGCTGTGGAGAATGAAAGGTGGAGAATCGAGGCTAAGTCGGCGCTGACTGGTCCAAGTCGGCGCTGTTAGATCAGCCCCGCCGGTGCCAATCAAAAGGTCTCGCCGGAGTGACACCTGTAATTACCGCTACTGTAGAGAGGGACTTAGGAAAGCGCGGCGCTGAAAGGACGGAGCCATTATTTGAGCAGGATTGGCCACTAATAACAGCCTATGGGGGGTGACTCCACAGTTTACATAAGGCCTTTCGATAACGCCTACAGTTCTGCCGCTGTCAGGGCCATTTGTCACTCTTCGTTTGTTAGAGTGTGTCACAGAAGACTGAAAAGCTTCAGGGAGGGAAAAAAAAGAGTATTTTCCCCTCCAGTTTTCATGTATACAGTGTGCATGCAGAAGAAAAATTCCACCGAATATTGCCAATGCCACAATGTTTTCCACATAGCACTGCTGAGAAAATGCAGACAAAATCTCTGGAAATTTTAGAGCAATTACGAGAAAATGTAATGTGAGTTCATCTTATGACTTCAGGGTTATACATTATACTGTTAACTCACACCAAACATAGCACAGTTTTAAGTTAGACTTAGTGAGAGTAACATGCAACAAATCAATGAGAGCAAAGATAGCCGAACATTTCTTTTAACCTCTCACTTACGCTTGCTGTCTTTACAGACAAGCACATATATTTTTTACACATCAGTTTCTATGTTCCTCGCTAGTTATGTTGACTGTGAGCTAAAATCTTAATAGACTTGTTACCATCTGCTGAGCTGCTGCTAATATTGATTGTTTAGCATTAGCAGCCAGTACAAGACAAATACACACATTCACACCAGCACTCTCTGTCATTAATAAAGGCCTAATGCATTTTTCAGTAAGCGAATGACTTATGGGCGACAAGCCCTCATTCATTTATATGAGTTTTGATATCTTGCGGGGAGCATGTCGTCTGCCGTGAGCATGGTGAAATGATAGTGTCAACTTCCTGTAGATCAAAGCTCGAGATGCATTTCACATGTGTGAGTCATGACCAGGGTATTCCATCAACATCATGGGGTTTAACTCTCTCTCGCTCTCTCTCTCTCTCTCTCTCTCTTACACACACACACACACCGACTGTACTCTTCCACTCCTCTACAGCCACTCCCTGACTTCTGGGCCTAGTACTAACCAAGGGCACACAGGCTGTATCAGAGAATAAAATATCACACATGTTGGCTGCTTTCACTTGTTTATCCAAATTTGGGAATGTCATTGTGCAGGACATCAACCATCTCTGTATCGAGCATCTGCAATTCAGACAATTTCACTGTTTATTTCAGGCAAAATCCAAATGAATAAGGAGCACAGTATACTGCAGGTGACTCACAAAAAAAAAAAAAAAACAGTCTATTGTGTAAAAAGATTGACCCACATATCCTTGACCTTTCAAGTGATTGGCATTCTTACACATGTCTAAATAAACACCTTTAATCTCTAGTCTGGTCTGATCTCTTTGTAAAGGCCACGCTTTGTCAAACCCACACATGCAACAGTGTCATGGAGAGGGTGAGGCAACAATCTGGGAAACGATGCCATTTGGTCTTTTATGACTTCACAAGTATCAGCTATTTGTCTTGGGGTTTGTCACCAAGCTGTGAACCAGAGTTTTTGTTACAGTTCTAGATTTGTGTATGTGTGTGTGTGTGTGTGTGTGTGTGTGTGTGTGTGTGTGTGTGTGTGTGTGTGTGTGTGTGCGCGCGCGCGCGTGTGTGTGTTGGGAGGGGTTGCTGAAATGGAGTATTTTGTATAAGGGTTGATGTGAAAGTCATATTCCACCTCTGTCATGATCCAGGAGTAGATTTTGGCAGGTTGGAGGGGGAGTGATGACAAATGTTTTTTATTGGATTGCAACAGTCTGATCAGTTCAGGAGAAGTGGTGCATCGCTTAATGTCATGGTTAACACTGTAACTGGGTTCGGAACTGATCCGGTTTAGATCTTGTGCCACAGACGTGTGTAAACAGGTTCGGAATCAATGACTCAATGTCTCAACTATAATAGAATAGAATTGAATTGAAGCAAAGCCTTATTGAGAGAATGGGGGAGAACTGTTTTTCATCTTTTTTTGTCTGCATGCTTTTGGAAGGCACAGTATCTGGGTTATCATTTTGCTAAAATCCATGAACTCCAATAAAAATGCAATAATGCGAGAAGCTTTTAGCGAACAAATCTCCCTTTGGAGCATATTGGACGGACGCGTGCGTCATTGCAACCCATTACTTGACTGCATCATGTGAATGTTCTCATACCACTTCTCCTTCCCACCCACCACTCACACACTCGTCAGATATCCCGCTGTCTGTCTGGTCAGTGGAGGCTTGATCAGTGGAACCCAGGGAGATGTGTTGATGTGTCCACAGTGGCCTGCGGATTCCTCTCACACACACACACAAACACACACACACACACACACAAACAAACACACACACACACACACACACACACACACACACACACACACACACACACACACACACACACACACACACACACACACGCACGATGCCTAAGAGAGCACACGAGTTCCCATGTAGCAGGAGGATGGTCGTGGCCTTGAGCCATTAATCACTAGCGCTTAGACACACTCATCCGGTTTGGCTTTTACATACATACAGTAGCTTAGACACTCTCACCCACGTCATCGTCTCCATCACCTAACTGCTTCTGCACAGTACCATTACATCTCTATACTCTCTCTCTCTATGCTCTTTCTCTTTTTCCCTCCCCACTCATACACTTGATGATCTGATATCCAGTTGTCTGGATAGAGGATGATTGGTCATGTAGGGCATGCTCTGTTTTACATACAGTAGCAAACACAAGCTTGCCCATCCCATCAGGGAGTAGGTGAAAGGACCACAACTCACCCTCCTGTCAGATTGTCCGATCAGGTCAGAACTGCCAGTGTGGAAACAGAAAATAAAGAGAAAAATAAATAGTATATACAGTATATATTGGGTATACACCCAAGAGGATAAAAAAAGGAAAAAGGAGGAGTGTGTTTGCCAAAGATGTGGGAATGTCTGGGAAACTGTCTCTGTGGCTAAATTTAACCTGTGGTATGGGATTCTCTCTCTCTCTCTCCCTCTCTCTCTCTCTCTCCAGAGCATTCATCTTTTTCATGTTTTTAGTGTTGCTAAGAGTATCTCTCTCTCTCCCTCTCTCTGGCACTATCTGTCTTCTTCATGCCTTGGTGTTACTATCATTTTCTCTCTCTCTCTCTCTCTCTCCCGCTCTGTCTCTCTTCTCATTCAGTATGTGTGTGTGTGTCTCTCTCCTTCTATCCATCTTCCTGGTCTTGTTTAGTGTAACCTGGGGGCCGTAACTCTGGCCTGGCTGACAGGTAGGTCTTCTCCAGAGCTGTTTGTGGGGGACTCCTCAGGCTCCTCCTCCTCTCCCTCTTCACTTGGTTTGTGGCTCGTGGACTGTGACACTTTGTCCCACACTGCCCCTAGTGGTCGTTTCTACAACCTCAAGCAGCTTCCTGGTCTAAATCACAACTGACTTTGTAACATAGCAGCAGTAAAATAAGAACCAAGGTATAGTCTAAATATGTTGGTCAAATGATTGGCATAAGACCGTTGAGGAACCCTGAAGAATTATACTTTATTTGGAGAATATATATATATATATATATATATATATATATATACTTTCCTCATGGACCTTGCATTGTTTATCTGGCAGAGTCAGCTCATGGGCATTGAGACAGATGACAATGTCCAGTTTTATCCCACCCTCAGAGCCACGGTTCCCATAGCTCTCGAGGCCAACGCCACTACAGGACACGGTGGCCAAAAGAGTTCAGACAGGACACATTCCCCCTGTCTGAATCTGAGCCACGGCCATAATTAATCAGAGGGCTTCTGCAAGGGCTGTTCAAAGTGCCATTTTTGACTATGGTTCCTAAACGACACATTATTGATTATATGGCAACCGCTAACAGCTCAGGAGCATAGTTGTTTAATGGCTTGGAGGCGAAGCATGTATCTTGCGAAAGAGATATGAGATGGTCGGTGATTAAATAATTGGCCAAATATTTGTTCAGTGTATGAGCGCCGATCTGTTTTGTTGATGTTTGGTGCTTTTTTTGCCCTTGAGACTTGAGAAGTTCATTTGTTAAACTCAAAAAGACGTGTGCTAAGCACTTTCAATATTTATGTGAGCTGTGTGTGTCAGGTGGGATGAAGAGGCAATTAAGAGTCTACCTTAAGGAGTGTTATTACTTTTAAAGAGACACACAGGTAAGGTAAATAGTGAGCATGCTACGTGTCTGGCAGTGTTTTTATGTTTTGCGTGTGTGCGCGTCTTTGTTTCAATGCCTGTGGGTATGTATGGGTGTGTCTGTGAGTGTGAGTTGGTAAGTGTGTATATGTGTGTGTGCGTGTGTGTGTGTGTGTATGCATCCGTGTGTGTGCGCATGCATCCATGTGTGTATGTGTGTGTGTGTGTGTGTGTGTGTGTTTGTGTGTGTGTGTGTTAGTATGTCTAGGTGTGCCTCTACCTAGCAAATATCCCTGGTGGGGTGCTCCATGGCCCACTCCCTCTGTCTGAGCTGTCTGCCCGCGGCGGCAGGGTCCTTCCAGGGAAACGCGACACGTGGTGGAGCCCCAGAGACGAATGATGACTTTGGGAACTGGGAGACGTTTGTTTATGCAGTCGGACATAATTCATTTCAGGGCTAATCAAGCGGCTGATAAGGCTGAAGAATGGGAACAGAACACGCTGATGGTATCGCGCCAGTCGAGTGTTTGCCCGAAGCCACGCCGGGAGGAGGAGGGAAAAAGAGAACGAGAGAGAAAAAGGAGAAAAAGAAAGAAAGAGGGAGAGCCAGAAGAAAAGAAGAGGGTGTGTCGTCGGCTGGCTCGCCATATCTGCTCTGAGGTAAGGGTCCTTCTCAGAGCAGAGAAAATAAACAGCCACTTTAAGGGAGAAGGTGGAGGTGACCTCTTAAGGTGCCGTTATCAGACCACAAACGCCATACTCCTCTGCCTGTTGAACTTCAGCCATGACCATGAGATAGGTCTTGTGAGTGTGGCTCTGTTGAGGGAGGGAGTGGAGCTATGTCCATAATGTGTGCATTAGCTTAAGAGGGATTTACTGTCACATGTAAACAGCCTGTGTTCACTTGTTCAAGCCCTTTACTGTAGATAAACACATTCATATATGGATATTCTGTTCAGGGTCACACGTACGGTATGATCATATGTGTATACATGACAATGTACCCAATATTCTAAACATGCAAAGCCTATTATGCATAAATCATAGTACATAGTATACACAGATACAAGAGGCTGCACTGCTACACACACACACACACACTCTCTCTCACACACAGACACACACACACACGCGTGCGCGCACGCACACACACACGCACAAGCACAGAAAATGTAATTCTACTTCCCCAAACAGCTATTACACCCGCACACAATATGGCATTGATAAACACATGCGCCCGCACACACACACACACACACACAAACCTCAGTGGTGGCCCTGTGCCCATTAAAATGCCACCCAGTGTCCTGGCAGGGTGCCTCAGCAAAGATAAAAAGGTATTTAACCAGCGGAGACCATTAATTGATGGCAGTCATTACGTGCGTCTTCTAATACACCGTTTTCCCCTATTTAAACCAAAAAAACCCCCAAACTGATTAATTAAAAAAAGACAAACAGAAAAAAAAGAGCGTGTGGAGGTGAGTGCTACTTTGGGGAGCTGGGGAGCGACGGCAAGGTGGCTGGCGTTGTGGGAGAGAAATTGAGTTGGTTTAACTTGGGATGACACCGGTAATTATTCAGCATGGGGTGCATTGGTGTTATGCTTCAGATAAGAGGATTGAGGAGGCAGGAGTTTGCACACGTTCCTACCTGCTCTCTCTCTCTCTGTCTCTCTCTCTCTCTCTGTCTCTCTCGCTCTACTTAAGTATGGAGATTAGGACACAGGCGCTGCACTGCTGTCTGACCTGACCCCAGTCTCTCTCTCTCTCTCTCTCTCTCTCTCTCTCTCTCTCACCCCTGTGGTCAAGTGGCATCTCCGGCGCTTCATCCTTCCTGTCCATGCCATCCAGTAACACTGATAAGAGCCTGTCAAACACGTTCACACATGGTCACGCACACTCATACTGAACATAATGCCTCAACTGCTCACAGAACGCTGTTTCAATTGTTTGTGTAAATGTGTGCATGTGTGTTCAGTGTATCTGTGTGTATTTTGTGTGTGACAATTTGTTTGGAAAACTGTGTGTGTGTGTGTGTGTGTGTGTGTGTGTGTATGCATATGTGCGCACACACATGTCGTAAAAGCACTTATTCAGCTTATCATCTAAGCCTGCTCACTATTTTTCATGCCTCTATGAGCAGCACGCCTTGATGGCAGTAATGGCTGATTTATTTACCAGTACACACCACCACTGAGATAAAGCAAGATAAAAGCAATCAATTATAGTTTCAAAACAATATTGGCAAAACTAAACAAAAGGGCTGAGATAGTTACAGTGCAGCAGGAAACAAAGGAGCTCTTTCAACATGTTTCATACGCAATGCAGTTTTGTTGCTTTATCAACAAAACAAAACAAATCAAGCTCAGCTCAGGATGAAATAATATAATTATGCGGAGTCTTAACACAATAGCACTGCAAGCCTTCAGTATTTTCAAAGCATTCCATTAATGTGTGGAACTTTTTTTGTACACTGTTAGTATTTACCTAATTTTCAATTGTCTCTGGCAGTGAAGCGGTTAACCACTAAAAGGACTAGGGATACCCGGTGGTCCTGCACGCTGCACTGCGCCCTTCTGGCCAGAGCTGGGAACTGTGCCTCAGCACAAGCAGTTGCTGTCTCTGTTAGTCCCTGCCTCATAGGCTTAGCGATTCTCAACAACCAATGGTGAGTGCCAGTGTTGTGTGTGTGACGGATGGCCAGTCGAATCTGGAGCTAATTGGAAGTGCTCCAGGAAGCTCTGCAGTGGAGGTTTCATATGTGACTTCTGTGCAAGAGATCATTTTTATTTATAGTTTGGCTCTGACTCTGAGATTTTGGCACGCGTGCTTCGGTGTTTAAACATGCCCAGGCACAAGTACTCACAGAGCACGTGCGTACACACACACACACACACACACACACACACACACAATTGAAATGTAAGGCATTGTTATTATTGTATATTATCTGTAGTGATGATTCCATAGGATTGTGTGAGAGAATTCAGTGGAATAAAATGTGGTAACTGAACTGATGAAATTGTTTGTATTCAGCTAAAATGATGAACAACATAGTCTCTGTCTCCCTTAGTTGTGGTGAGAATGTATGTATAAAGCCTTGGAATGTGTGTGTGTGTGTGTGTGTGTGTGTGTGTGTGTGTGTGTGTGTGTGCCACCCAAGTATGTGTTGGGGGTATTGCATTGTGTGAGTGTTTGCATAGGTGTGAGTTGGTGCATGTGTGTGTTTGTGTCCATGCATGACTTGTGTGTGTGTTTACACTGTTTGCAATGTTTGCAAACAGTGTCATGGCTATATGTAGAAGAGCAGACTTTGTGCTTACAGTATGTGTGTGTCTTCATATATCTGTGCATATATATTTGTGGTATTCATGGTTGTTTGTGTGCGTATACAGTATGTTTGTGGTTCTGTTTTAAGAGTTTTTATATTTGCATTTGTATGTGTATGTATCCTTCAGCATGGGGGAATCTGTGAGTGTCTGTTTGCATCTGTGCGTGTGTGTGTGCTTGCCCTTTTGTGCATTTGTGTGTGTATGTGTTGGTGTGTGTGTGTGTGTGTGTGTGTGTGTGTGTGTGAGAGAGTGTTTGTGCTTGCCTGGGGGTCTCTGTTGTTGTGTGGTGACTCAGTCTGTCGGAATTGGGTGGGGCTGGTTTGCCTAACCCTTTGCCACTCTGTGATTGGCAGCTGAATCGGGTGGGGCTGGTTTGCCTAACCCTTCGCCACTCTCTGATTGGCAGCTGAATCGGACTGTAGGGCACTCTCCCACACTCCTTCCCTGTGTTTGCTCTCCATCTTCCCTCCCTCCCTCCATCTTTTCAAATCAATTTGCTTCAAATATATAAGCCATAATCCCATTGAGTGTGTGTGTGTGTGTGTGTGTGTGTGTGTGTTTCTGTGTTTTTGCTTGTTTGCATATTTAAGTGTGTGTTTGTGTGTTTGTACGAGAGAAAGAAAGAGAGTTCACCTGAACCATCTAGCGTTCATATGAAGAGAAATGAGTCAGATGCTGTTTGGTTTGGATTTGATTGTTTTGACCTTTGCAGGAAAGGTTAGGTGACCGCTAACATAACGCTAACAAAAGGTTGGACAAACAGATGGATAATTGATGCATTGACTTTTCTTACCCTGGTTAAAAGACCTGTTGGCCTCTTATTTCACCCACAGAGAAGAAGCGAGAAACAAGGCTGTGGTACTCAGTGTTGCTATGTGACAGGTCTAAGTACAGCTAGGTAGGCCCACTTCAACGGTCAAAGAACGTTTGCCAATGTTAGCCGTCAGAGGTAAACTTCCAACAAAGTTCTGGCAACAATGAGAAGTTTGCCACTAGTGGCAAATGTGTTGGCCAGTGATTTGCCACCACCCTAAGCCAATAATAGCAAACTTCCTGTGACCTTCTGAGGTGGCACACCCAATTTGCATGATATTTCGGCAACATTTCCAAAAGCTAACCACAACTGTTTGCAAGACAACTAATTTGCATGCGAAAATATGCCGCATATTTGTGGCAACGGTACGCCAGAAACCTGAAATTTCTGTAAGGGTAATTGTTCTAGATATTAGAACCATCTACAGCTCTGAATTTTACCACTAACTTATGAGTTTTATTGGAACTTGAAGGACCCATACTTCTTGCCAGGACCCACATAGAGTTCCATTAGAAACTAGAAAAGTAACTCCGAGAGCGCAGACCTCCGCCTGCATTGTTCTTCCTAGGTTGTCATACATTTGAACCTAAACTATTCAAAACACCACCACGTGGCCATACCATGCCATTACACTAAGCGAAACACATAAACGGCTCCGGAATCCCGACGGTGTTACGGATCACTCCCAAGATCTAATCGTTTCTTCCTTGGGTCATTTCTGACCTCCCCTGAATTTTTTGAAATCCATCCATTACTTTTTGAGTTATCTTGCTAACAAACAGACAGATAGACAAACAAACAAACAAACAAACAGACAGACAGGCGGAGGTAACTATCAGCTATGTAATTCGGCAATTTTGTCAGACCGTAGGCCCCTACCTCCCTGGTTCCAGGCCCGTGTGTTGTGTTGTTATGAAGGGAATGGGCCGTTGGCCTCCCTAACACAAACACGTTTCAGCCTGAGGGACCCTGTCATTCCTGAAAACCTACGAGCGGATATGGTAAGGCCTTAAATCTAAAAGTGGGATTTCTGTGACATAATGGAAGCGTTGTCTTGGCAACTCCCATGCAGGAAGCACTTCCTGTCTCCAACAGCATGGCATTTTCACAACCACAAACGTGAAAATACTGTTTTTTTTTTTACCTGATCGTTCGGGAGACTTACGATTGGGCAGGAGCTAAAGGGAAGACGTGAAGACCTCGCATGAAATGCCTCATTAATCAACGTCTTCTCCTCTCTCCTTTATTTTTTCCTCCTGCTTTCTTCTCTTCCTCCCACCACTCCCTCCATCTCGCTATTCAACCTTTCCATTGGTTCTCTCTCTCAGATGTGTTGCTAAAGGCCATGGTGAAGTTTATGGAGTGGAAGGGGAGTTTATGTGCCGAAACGAGACCGTGTTTGTTTTAAAAACACCACGGCAGATCTCAACAGGCTAGAATGGGAATGAACTCAGTGAGAACAGTGTGCGTGACTGTGTATGGCGTTTGTATATATGAATGTGTGCGCATGAGCATGTGTGCATGTGTGTGTGTGAATACGTGTGTGCGTGTGTGCGTGCGTTGCTTGTGTGTGTGTATAATCATATATAAATATCTATATGTGTGTGTGGAATTGTGTTTAGGAGTGTATATGTACTGTGTTTAAGGGGCTGTGGATTTGTGTGAATATTTGTATATCTACTGTATGTTTGCATGTATCTATACATGTGGACTGTGTGTGGGGGGCCTTAGGTGTGTTCGGAACAGTTGCTCAGTAGCTCTTCAAGGGGGGCTTGTTGACCCAGCAGACTGATTTGATTGCAGTGCAAATGCTATTTACTGTGCACACACATGTGAGCCCTTCAAACAGCTGGGCTTTTACAAGCCTGCTAAATGCCCCTGAGCTGGGCCTTCTCAGCTGCACATTAACACCCCGACCCAGACCAACCTTAGAGAGAGAGAATGAAAGAGAATGAGAGAGAGAAAGAAAGAGAGAGAAAATAAGTGAGAGAATGAGACAGAAAGAGTGAGAGAAAGAGAGAGAGATCCCTCCATGAAGAGTGAGTATTAAACAGAAACACGTGTGATTTGCCCCCTCGTTTTAGACACAAATCCCTCCATTTTACACCTCATTCTCTACGGCATCCACTTCCACTGAGGATTCAGAGAACGAATGTTCAGGAAGCTCTATGCTTTCAGATAATGAATTCACCCTACAAGTAAGCCATAGACTTTTAAACGTTTATATGTTTATATTTATATATATATATATATATATATATATATATGTGTGTGTGTGTGTGTGTGTGTATGTGATGCCATATATTGCGTATGTTGAGTGAGGTTGGTTTCCTCTTTGCTTTATGTGACTGTTATGGTGTGCTTTGATGCCATGCTGCCCCCACAGGACACATGTAGAATTACATTTCCTATACTACCTGGAAGCCATTGCATTACACTTTCATCATTTGCATTACTTCATTTCTCTCTCTCTTTCTCTCTCTCTCTCACATTCTTTCACTCTGTTTGAGCTCAGTGCTCATGAAGTCTCTCTATCTCTTTCTATTTCTCAACCCATCCCTCTTTCTGAGTGGAGTCTCTCTCCCTATCTCTCTCTCTCTCTCTCTCTCTCCCCCTCTCTCCTGGGTGGGTGTACTGTACCAGCCGGTGGGCAGCCAGCACGGCTGGGCCCTCATCCATCTCTGTCTGGATAAGATCTTCACCCGGAGCCCCAGAGGAGCACATCCGCTGTGTCCGGTGTCATGTGTGAAGACCGCAGAACGGGAGAGACAGAGGGAGCTTCAGGCCAAACACCTACCACAGCGACAGCAACTGCTCCATCCTCTCTCTGCCTCTCTCTCTCTTTCTCTCTCTCTCTGTCACTTGCTCTCTGTCAATGCTGCTGGCTCTCTGTCACACTCTGTCTCTGACTCACTTCAACACCCATTCTTCTTCTTGTAGAGCACTCACCTTTTGCATATACAATATACATTTATGTTTTTGTGCATGTGAGGGTGCACAAACAGAGAAATACATACAGTATATAGTTTTAGATGCACACACACACACGCACACGCACACACGCACGCACACACACACACACACACACACACACACACACACACACACACTTAAACACACATGCACCTGGTACAGCCCAGGGCCTAACCATCCATCAAGAGTCAGTAACTTTTTCAGAATTCACACAGCCAGCCACAGAGACACACACACACACCCAGCCACACACACATACGCGCGTGCACACACACATTCACTCTCACTCGCAGTATGAGATCTTTGATTCTGACTCATCTCCTCTGAGTTATGGATGTGTGTGTGTCATCATCTGTCTTCTCACTCACCTGGCCTAGCGATGGTCACCATGACTACCGGAAGAACAGACCTCCTGGGGTCAATCCTTCAGGCTGTGTGTGCGTAAGTATGTGTGTGTGTGTGTGTGTGTGTGTGTGTTGGGGGGATGTATGTGTGGGGTGTGTGTGTGTGTGTGTGTGTGTGTGTGTGTGTGTGTGTGTGTGTGTGTGTGTGTGTGTGTGTGAGTGTGTACATGTGGAGGAGTGTGTGTGTGTGTGTTGTGGGGAGGAGTCAGCAAATGGTGGAGTAGCGCTGGAGAGCTCTCCCTAGTGGTCTAACGCAGACAGAAACTCATCCCAGCTTCTCTCGCTCTCTGCGTCTCTAGGTTAGTCAATAGAGCCATTTCAAGGCCCATTGTGTTTATGTCAATACACACAGGGTTAGCAAAGGGCACATATCTATCCTATTCAGCACAAGACATTGCACAATAATGTTATTTTAATTATAGCAAATTGAGATGTGTTGTCTACGTATGTACTCATTTTATTTATTCATATTTTATGGGTAGTATGCAGGAGGACGTTTACGCCGTGAGAAATGCAAAAGTGACAGTCTCACTCGTAACAGCATAGTCCATTAGACGTAACGTCTAAATTGCATCTGAGACATCCCGTACTCCTTTGGGACCAGGGTTCTATTACACTTTATCTGAAATCCAATAGCATGGAGAGGCACAAACATTACATGATCTGTAATTTGCAAAACGGCCACATTAAACCTGAAATTTAACAGCTTTTTTTTTTAAGGGGTATGTTCCTTGTGAAATGCTAACAGCGTGAAACTGTCTGACTCTGACGATCGCACTGGCCTACGTGAGGTGTCTTTAATCTTCCCTTAATGCACTGTTCAAGGTGACGCCCTAGATTTGTTTGTCCGGTGTCAATTTTACACGCTATCTCTTCGGCGACACCTAAACTCTCCGAACATGCAACAGAACCTTTGGCGTGTGGTTCATGAAGAAGAAGACGGAGAGGGAATACCAACGCCTCGGACAAAAGACAGGAAGCGGGACAAGAGAGACCAGAGAGGAGAGGAGATGAGAATGCCGTGCTGAATGTGTGTGTGTGTGTGTGTGTGTGTGTGTGTGTGTGTAGATGTGAGAGGAGAGGAGGAGACGAGAAAGGAGAGGAGGGGAGGAGGATTCCAGTCCAGAACTGAAAACCAGACCAGGCTGCTCTCTCACATGGCCCTGACACGTTAGACATCTGATTGGTCAATCGGCTGCCCACGTGCCGCCATTACAACTGCAGACACCATAGGTGAGTTCTGTGTGTGTGTGTGTGTGTGTGTGTGTGTGTGTGTGCGTGTGTGTGTGTGTGTGTGTGTGTTTGTGTTTGTGCTTGTACATCACGGTGGTTCCTGAACCGAGTGGTCCAGTTCTGCCCTCTGAGTAGAATTCACATCAGCGAAAGGCGTGAGTGAAAAAAAAACTAATCAGTTTACACGCCATCCATCTCTGGCATAACATTGTCTTCAACAATGTGTTTTTGTACGTGTACGCTTCACGTGTGCTCTAAAAATTGAACGGAAGTGCAGAAATACGCCCTTGTCCCATTTTAATGGACGTAATACACCCGTAAAGTGCTACCGGTCTATATTGCGGCATTGATTCCGACGGAATTCTACTGTATGTGCAACAACAGACTGACGTCAGACAGGCGACTGAAAAATGGCTCTAGTGTAAATAAGCTTTTAGCGTGGCACTGTTGGCCCCTCTTAGAGATGTGTGACATACATGCACACCTAATTAGCCACTTATGCTATTAATCTACAACTAATAACGCATTTATATAACGCAATAACGCACACACACACACACACACACGGACATACACGCACAAACACACAGAAATCCTTGCAAGCATAGACATGTATTGATTCATATATGGATGTACAATACACAAACACACACACACACACACACACAGGCGCAGACACAAGCACGCATAAAGTGACACAGGTGTGTGACGGCTTTGGTGTGCTGTACAGGGGGATGGGGTGGTGAGCGCGCTCTCACGTACATGGGTGGGAAAGGGTGTGCAATCACTATGGAAACCGCGAAAATAAATAAGTGGTGGCTGATGACTTTGCATTACGTGATGTCAACCAGTCACACCCCATGGGGCGAAATGTGGTGTTACAAGGAAACAGTGTGTGTGAGTGTGTGTGTGTGTGTGTGTGTTTATGTTGAACAAACTGATGTTTGCAATGTATGTTTTTTCACACATTCTTTGAAATCATTAATTTCTTAAATAAATTCATGCTCTTGGCCCTGCATCAAAGAAAAAGACACCACATGGAATTTCAATGACCAATATTTATCTAAAGCATCTTGGGACCTGCCCAGCCATTTTTTATTTGCAAAGCAATTACTGATGATCTTTTTTTCTGCAGTGTTTTTTTTACTTGATAAAATCTTCAATAGATGACACTCATACGCACAAATACAAACACACACACACACACACACAGACACAACCACACATACAAACGTATTCATATAAATTCATGTAAGACATAAATAATTATTATTATTATCATTCTAATAATATGTATTGTTAATAATAATAATAATAATAATAATAATAATAATAATAATAATAATAATAATAATAATATTGTTGGGGTATGTTACCGTTCAATCCATGTATTCATATTTACTGTTTATGCTGCTGAGGGATTGATCTATTTTCCTCTTCTGTTGCAATATTTATACATAACAATTCACACATTCAGCCATAGCTACATTACATGCTTCTATTCCCACAGTCAGAGATCTGAAACAAGATCTGGGTAAATATCCAAACCACAATCTGATGGGTGCGATATTCAATATCATTAATTATTTGATCCTTCACGGAACAGCCCTGGCGTACTGATAGTCCCATCTCCCTCTCTCTGCCTTTGTTTCTCTCTCCCTCTCTCTCTCTCTCTCCCTCCCTCCCTCTCTCTCTCTCCATGTCCACCTCCCCCTGCTACCTCTTGTTTTCCTGACAAGTCCTCTGTCCTTGCAGTGTGTGTCGGTGGCATAAATCAGTGGGCCGTCACACACCTGAACAGAGCTGACTTTGGGGCAGGTGTGGGTTTACCTCTCTCTCTCTCTCTCTCTCTGTCTGTCTCTCTCTTTCACCCCTGCTTCTCTTCCTCCACTCCACTCCTCTCTTTTTCTTTCATCCACTCCCTCTGTCGGTTCCCTCCTCTGTAGCCTTGAGTGTGTCCTGTGGCTTTGGAGTCATGGCCGGGACACACAATACCTCCCAGATCCCAGAGCCTGCTCTCTCTCACACACACACACACACACACACACACACACACACACACACACACACACACACACACACACACACACACACACACACACACACACACACACACACACACACACACACACACACACACACACACACACACACACACACACATACACACACACACACACACACACACACACACACACACACACTGATGTACACACACATTTACTGACAAATGACACATCAAGGACTCCAAACAACCTATGGAGATGAGGTGGCTGTATGTATTTGTCTGTGTTTGCATACTGCTCTCTCTCTCTCTCTCTCTCTCTGTGTGTGTGTGTGTGTGTGTGTGTGGATGGATAGATGGCCTGGACTGACCTGTTTATATTCTATGATAATGATTGTAGTTTCTTATCAGATTCTAAACAAAAGTCGAGCAGACAAAACAATGTAACTGAGCAATGGAATAGACAATAAGGATGTTAGTCCTTTTGTAAATGTATAATCACATATCCATATAAATATATTCATCCATATATTCATCCTTGCTTTGTAAATTTAGCAACACAAATAAATGAGTCCTGTATTCCACACTCAGCTGAGAGCAATGCTTAAATCACTTAACTGAAGAAATGACCGACTATGTTGCAGAAAAGACTCCAGTGCAGTTAGTAATCAGAACAAGAATGAC
>NC_084996.1:30381065-30396065 GCF_963854185.1 Sardina pilchardus
ATCTCTAACACACACACACACACACACACACACACACACACACACACACACACACACACACACACACACACACACACACACACACATACACGGACACGGACAGACACACCCTATCTCTCTCTAACACACACACACACGCCAACACACAGCTTAGCATGTGAGATATGTTCTGCTCCATAGAACACATAGCCTATGTGCTCATCTTAGCAGACCCCACAACACTGCACTGCAGCCCAGGCATGAGAGGCCCATCCGGTGGGCTTGTGATGACAGGATTGTGTGGGGATATACATGGGCTATAAGGAGATACAGGAAGTGTATGACAGAGAGAGAGAGAGAGTGAGAGAGAGAGACAGAGAGAGAGAGAGAGAGAGAGAGAGAGAGAAAGGGAGAGAGAGAGTGTGTGTGTATGTATGTATGTGTGTGTGTGTGTATGTGTGAATGACTGTGAAGGGTAGTGGCAAACCGGAGAGAAAACTGTGTGTGTGTGTGTGTGTGTATGTGTGTGTGTGTGGTGGTGTGTGTGGGGGGGGTGTTGTTATATAGTATCCGTAGATGCTGACGCATGGCATTGAAAATGCAATTTTAACATCACTGCACCATATTTACCCTAATATGCCTCGTGTGTGTGTGTGTGTATGTGTGAATCATTGTGAAAGTACACCATATTTATCCTAATATGCCTTGTGTGTGTGTGTGTGTGTGTGTGTGTGTGTGTGTGTGAGTGTGAGAGGGAGAATTGTTGTGAAAGTGCATCATATTTATCCTAATATGCCTGGTTTTATTTGCACAGTGTGCTTAGTATTCACAGCTCTCATAGTCTGACATGTAACAATATGTGACAATATGTATGTTTCACAGTATTTATCAATTCATATAAAATAAGAGCATGTGTGTGTGCGTACGTGGTCATCTGAATGAATGTGTTTGTGTGTGTGTGTGTGTGTGTGTGTGTGTGTGTGTGTGTGTGTGAGAGATTTTGACCCCCAGGGAAGGACAGAACTCCCTTCACAACAGAGAGAGAAGCCGATAGAAGCACATGGCTTCACTCCATCAATGAGGACTTAGTGTAATGTCCCCTCCCACACACACACACACACACACACACACACACACACACACGATGGACCCAGTCTGTTGCACTGAGGGGACAGGAGATGACAGGACCTGGACCACCCTCCACGCGTTTGTCAGCAGTGTGTCTGTCTGACTGTCCTTCAATAGAACTCTCTCTCTCTCTCTCCTTTCCTCTCTCTCTCTCTGTCTGCCTGTCTCTTTCTCACAGTTCTGTGAGAATCATAAACTAATACAAGAAACGAGACCACACAGTACTAAAAGGCTCTTTCTTTTCCTCTCTCTCTCTTTCACGTACACACACACACACACACACGAGCGTACACAGACACGCACACACACGTACACACACACACACACACACACACACACACACGCACATGCGTACACAGACACGCACACACACGTACACACACACACACACACACACACACAGGCACAGGCACACACACACACACACACACACACACACACACACACACACACACACACACACACACACACACACACACACACACACACACACACACACACACACACACACACACACACACACACAGGCACAGGCACAGTGGGATGTTATGGCAGGAGAATGAAGCACTAGAGACTTCCCATCACACTCCAAGAGCCCATTGGACACCCTTCCTAATCATCAAATCCTCAGTGTAAAACTCTGGCCAAATACACTTCCATTTTCCACTCTCTCTCTCTCTCTCTTTCTCTCTCTTTCTCTCCACAGCAAATGGCTCAATCATTTATGCAGCGCTTGGTACTTTGCCACATGGAAGGCCAAATTGAAAAGTCTCATTTTCACTGTTGCACTGATTCACAGAGCTTATTAGTAACTTGGAGATTTTTCACATTGCAACTTGGACCCCGAGTAACTACTGAGATGAATGTCAGCGTCTTATTTCAGACCTAGTCGCCATTACGCTCTCATAAGGCTTTTATGGAACCATCGCTGACCTCCTCATTTGTTCCATATCTTTATCCACTACAAATGTTACTGGTGAAAATGAATTTGCAAAAAAAATTAAACGGGGATCTCTGAGAGACCAAATGATGGCCGTTTTTAAAACTCGGCAGTCCATATTTCCAAAAGTTAAGTTTACAGAAATACAACCAAACCTGCTCAAAGTAGTGGCGTCACCTTTTTCCAGTATATCAATCTTTCCAAAATAAATCTCTCTCCCTCTCTCCCTCTTTCTGTCTGTCTGACTGTCTATCTATCCCTCTCTCTCGCACTCTATTCTTTGTCTACTATCCTTTGTCTTGCTATCCCCCTCTCTCTATCTCTCACTCACTCTCTCTTCCTCTCTCTCTGTCTCTCTCTCTTCACGGCCCCTTCTCTTCTCACTTGTCAGTCTCTTTCTCATTCAATAATGCATAGGATTAGCTCAGCGTAGGTGGCTATTCCTTATCTAACTTTGTGTCATGTGTCATAATGTGGAATAATAAAAATAACGATAATAAGCATAATGGCTAACTACGCCGGTCGTTGGAGGATGTTATGCTAATGCAGGTTACATTTCTTGATTGTTTTTAATGGCTCTGGCCAGCCGCTTGCTCCAAAACGACACGGTGACTAATAGCCAAGGAGCTCTGGCCGTCGTGCTACGTGTTCGCTCTGGCAGCCGTCGGCGCGGTTATCTCACTCTTGGGGGGCATTCAATCTCGCTCCGCTATCGAGACGGAATGTTCATTTCCCGTCGTGTAGCACCGGTGCGTCGTCAACCAAAACAGACGATTATGAGGACCAGCGCAGGGAGTGCGTGGAGGAACTCGTCTGACGGTGTCGGGCTCCGGCCAAAATTACTTCTGGTCCAGACTTCTCCGTTGCGTAATTGCTTTCGAGGCAAAGCGAGCGCCGGAGAAGTCCCTCGTATTTGGCTTTTTCATTTGTTTTCTTTCCCTTGGCCGTTGTCCAGCACGCACATTTATAACAGAAGTCCTTGAAAGCAACTGAGCCATTAGCGAGAGAAAGGAGCCAGTTAGCTTAAGCTTAAATAACCCTTGGAGAATGCCAGTGGGTATCGTTGGGAGCTCTGTTACTGGAAAGAGGACATTAATGTGAAATGATTTGGTGCAAGAGAACTCCAGGAATGAGAGCGACAGGCTTATAGGCTTCACAGTCTTCAGGTCTACGTCAAATGTTTCTACTATCAAATAACAATAATATTTAGGTGGAGAAAAAACAATACCGGATGAGATGACAAAAAAAAGTTTTTTTTTTTGCAAAAACCCTCTGACACGTCTCAGTTTTTGAAAAATGAAAAGATAAGTCACATGACCTTATGCATGATTCATACTTGTAGCAAAAGTGCTCATAGAGCCAAGGGGAACCATCATAATTCAGCTATAACCGTAAGTAGGCTGCAGTTCTGTCTGTTGAATGGGTACATGAATGTAGATTTGACAGAAGAATGGGGACCATCTGTAATCGTATGCAGAAATCCTGTCATGGTAATGAAATGATTTCTGTACAAATTGTTAGATATTCTCTATACATTATTAGATTGATTCAATCTAAAGGGTGATCGCAAGTCATTGCAGTGTTTATTCGGTACTAAATTAATTTCAAAATCAATACTGGTGTATTGTGTGGATTAATTTGACTGTGTCCTGCCTGTTTTAGCCCAATAGATGTTGGGTATTCAGTGCATCTGCCAAATGGATCGAATCATTAATGTGAGTGACACACTTGCATAGTGTAGCTTCATATAGAGAGATATGGGCTAAGCGGATGATGTCACATTACTCTGTACTAAGCACATAGGAGAAACTGTGGTTGTGTGTGTATGTGTGTATGTGTGTGTGTGTGTGTGTGTGTGTGTGTGTGTGTGTGTGTGTGTGTGTGTGTGTGTGTGTATGCATGTGTCTGTGTGTGTATGTGTGTGTGTGTTTGTGTGTGTGTGTGTGTGTGTGTGCGCGCGCGCGCATGTGTGTTCAAATTACATCAAATGCTGTTAACTTTATACTCATATTCCCAAGCACTACATTTTGAGACTGATGGTCAATACATACAGTAGGTCTATTTTTTCTCAAAGCTTTCCAGGACTCTGAATGATAATACTCACTCACTCATTTTGCCTAAATGATGTTTCTAATTCCATTAAAGAACAAAAAAAAAGAGGACCTCCCAAAATAGCAGGCATCCCAAAGCCACCTCTTTATACCCCCTCCAAATTGCAGTCACCAAATTTCCTCCAACATGTGAAATTAACGAGCTTGTCATTCTCTTTGAGTGAGGGACGAACAATTCATCGATAACGAGGAGAAGCGCGAGAGGAAAAGGGCCTTTGTCAGCCCATCAGCATGCTGTTTAATTCAGCTCTCGGGGAGAAAATTGAACACTGAAGTCAAAATTGCTGGAACTCCACTGTTTCACCAAAATAATCATGAGGCGAGCAGAACGCCCTCATTACAGACCGTTAGACCGTCCAGCTGTTATGCGTTCGGGACTATCAGGGGGGGAAAAAAGGAAGTTTAAAGAAATGGGACACCATCACATTTCCTCCACAGAAGAGAGAGAGAGAGGAGGATCGAAATCTCAGCCAGAGTCTGGAAAGCTGAGTCTTGCCATCTGTTAAATTAAGCAGACGCATTGTTAAGCACATCTCTGTGATTTTAATTGTTAGTCAAGCTATGACCTATTACGGAACACTGTGGCGTTGGATATGTGATGAAATGCATTATGGGACTGCACTGCACAGATGTTAAATATGGCTATGTGCTGTCTGTGTGTGAGACAGAAAGGGTGACGGGCCTGAAATAATATGCTGGCTGCACTTTACCCCGCTCATTAAAGATTATTCAGATTTTTTCACCGTCAAAACTGCTCTAAAATATTGTTAAGAACAAACGGCAGAATATGCATTTACAATGACATTGGCAACTTCCTTTTGTTTGGATGTTGAAACATTGTACAAGCATACCCCATCTTTTTTAATGTTTATCTCTCTCTCTCTCCCTCTCTCTCTCTCTCTCTAGTACCCCTCTGTTTATGACATGTTCATTTGTAATATGCAGTTTCATTCTTTGCATATTTGTTTTATCCTTTCGGCCTGACTACTGAAGCTTCTATGTGAGAAAAGAGAGAGAATGAGTTGGCAGGAAAAGGGGGGAGAGAGAGAGAGAGAGACAGCAGGCAAGGACAGACAGAGAGGGCGAGAGAGAGAGATTCTCTTAGATTAATATTCATATGGGTGCATTCGAGCGTAGATCCAATAAGCATCTGAAGGTAGGATCCATTTGCAAGGAGCACAGAGCGTGCTAAATGACTTGTGCGTTTTTGATGACACTCCTCCCTTCTGTGCCCCCCCCCCACCCCACCCCACCCCAACCCCACCCCCGCCCCCTACTTCTCCTCTCAAGACCCTTGCCTTAATGAATTGAAAACGAGCCCTTAGTTGAACGAGGGGAGTGTGTGTATGAGTGTGTGTGTGTGTGTGGGAGAGAGATAGAATAGTCAGATAGAAAGCAAGAGATGGATAGAAACTGAGACAGAGAAAGAATTGCAGAGAGCGAGCTAAAGAAGCACAAAAGGAGAGACAGAATGAGAGAGAGAGAGACAGAAAACAGTGATAGAGTGATCGAGAGAGAGAGATAGAGAGAAAATAAAAGCGGAGTGAGCAAGAGAATCGTGGAAACCGAGAAATAGACGAGAAACAGCAGAGAGAAAATGAGAGATGCATAGAGAGAGAGAGACAGAGAGAGAGAGAGAGAGAGAGAGAGAGAGAGAGATGGAGGGAGGGGAGTGGGGTGCTCTCTCTCTCATGTGGGGGTGCCCAGCCCTCCACCGTGTGCAGAGTTCAAAAGTTCAGAGTGTTCCCCGCAGGCAGAGGGGCTGCTGCTGTTACTGACACCTCCTTTAGTCGTTTCTCTTCATCACACACACACACACACACACACACACGCACACACGCACACACGCACACACGCACACACGCACACACGCACACACGCACACATGCACACACACACACATCACATATACACATACACACACACACACACACACACACACGCACGCACACATACACACAATATGTATCTATGTATGGACAAATGCATGGACATATGCATAGACAGAAATACACATGTACTCAGAAATCTACTCATGCGCACGCATACACCCACACACACACACACACACACACACACACACACTTCCTATCTCATTGCCTTCACATCCTCCATCTCCTTTTCCCTCTCTCTCTCTCTCCATTTGTCTTTCGCCCTCCTTGTTCTTCGTCTCACGCTCGCTCTGCCTCCAGCTGGTGGTTTCAGACTGGAAGAATTTGACATCCACACACACACACACACTCAGATACATGCATACAAACTCTAACTCGCTCTGTCTCACACACACATACACACACACAAAGACACACACACAAAGACACACACACACATAGCGCTTTTTGCACTGGTGCATACATTCTTTCTCTTTTTCTCTATGTCCTGGTGCCTTTCTCCAACACCACAGTCACACAGTTGCTTTACATATACATACATGTTTTGTTACACACTCATATACGCATCTATCCATGCACACATGCACACATAAACACACACACACACACACACACACACACACACACACACACACTGATTTTCTCATATTTCTGCTATGTCTGTTCTTGTTCTCTAATTGTTAATGAAAACAATGTACAGTCTGTGAAACTGTAGCTGTGTCTTCCCATAAATGTAAACACAAATGTGTTAACTGTTCTAGAAAGATGGAAAGTCCACCTGACATGCAGATAAATCATATATCTGTTCAAATAAAGAGGCCACCCATGTGCTGATCCTAAAATAACTACAGATGTTTGACACACACACACACACACGCACACACACACACACACACACACACACACGCACACACGCACCCACGCACGCACACACGAACGTACGCACACACGCACACACATTATTTTTTCACAGGTTCAGGCTCGTAAGGACATGGGGAGAGATCACGTAGTGTAAATCTCTGTGAATGGAAAATTCCCAGTTTGCATTTGTTACACAGCCCGCCGCACTTTTTAACTGGAGGACACCTCCTTTCTGTGTTTCCTTATTAGCTTCCTTTTCTATACTCCTTCGTCCTTTGAAGTTATACTTATACAGGTTTTAGGTATTTTTCCGAAAAATAAAATAAAATAGAGACATTTTACTGATAATTTTTCTCTTTTTTTTTTACATTTTCTCTTATTTGTAGAGTGTGCTCTGATCAGGTGCTTTGGCAACAACAGCTAACGAGCATGCTAGCATGCGAGACACCCCCGCACATGTCATGCACGTGGACCCAAACTCAGGTGGCCGAGAGGGCCGGCTATGGCCAGGCTTCTACAGTCAACAGAGACAAAGAGACGGAAAGGATACAGTGAGTGGACAAAATGACCACTAGCCTCCATAACTGAGCCGTTTGGCTATCAGCTAGTGTAGTTTACCGCATGCCTTTGTATTGCTAACTGAATGCTTCTTTTTATTGGTTTCACCATTTACACCATGTTGACCACCTTGTTAACAGTGTGTCTGTGTGTGTGTGAGAGAGAGAGTGTGAGTGTGTGTGAGTGTTTGTGTGTGTATGAGTGTGTGTGCGGAACATTTTGTCTCCAGACAGACACAGGGAAAAAGGAAAGGGAAAGGGAAGAGAGTGTGATAGAAAGACGAAGAATGTTGCATACAAGCACACAAACACACACACACACAGAATTTCTCAAACACACCCTAGACACACTGACACTGGCTCAGGCAAACTGGTTTGAAACACTTACTGAACAGTAAGCACCCATACAGTTATGCTCACTTACACTTACACACACACACACACACACACACACACACACACACACGTACAAATACACATACACCTACACACACACACACACACACACACACACACACACAGTTATGCTCACTTACACAGACACAGACACATACACACTCACACGTGCACACACACACACTCACACACACTGTTATGCTCACTTACACATACATGGGCACACAATCAGACACACACACACACACGCACGCACGCACGCACGCACGCACGCACACACACACACACACACACACACACACACACACACACACACACACACACACACACACACACACACACACACACACACACACACACACACACACACACACACACACACACACACACACACACACACACACACACACACACACAGTTATACTCTCTATCTCTCTTCCTTTCTTTCTTTCCCTCTCATGCACACACACACACACACACACACACACACACACACACATACACACGCCACAGCCTCCTTCTGCGAGGTAAAAAATATCAGCCCAGCGGTTTCCAATCAGGTTGCTGGCAGTCTGCTGGCCAGATGGATGAAGAAGCGGCGTGCGGCTGCAGGTTCATGGAGAGGTCAGCCTCACCCAGGTACCCCCCTCCTCCTCTCCCCTCCTCTCCCCTCCTCCTCCCCTCCTCTCCCCTCCTCCCCTCCTCTCCTCCTCTCCTCTCCCCTTCTCTTTCTGGGCAAACGAGGATTTGATTTTTCTCCCTCGGCCGCTGCGGCGCTGGAGATGGATGAAATTTCGATGTGCAGCCCAGGTGCCCCTGCTGCTTTGTTAAGGAAATAAATGGGAGCCCGTGTCGCCGTGACAACCTGCCATTGCTATCGCCGGGCTCGGGGGCCGCAGGGTAGGGCCGTGTGAAGGAGATGCACAAACGGGTATCCAGCCTTCCCCTCCCTTTTCTTACTTTCACTCTTTCTCTCCCTTCTTCTACCCATCTGTGTGCCTTTCTTTCTGCCTTTCTCTCTCTCTCTATGCTTTTTTTCAATATCTGCATGTCTCTTTCCACGACAGTCCTATTGCATTTGCCTATTGGCTTTCTGGCGCATGACCACCTCTCCCTCCTTTCTCTCTCCATCCTTCTCTCTCTCTTTCTCTCTCTCTCTTTCTATCTGTGTGTGTGTGTGTGTGTGTGTGTGTGTCAGTGCCACATGTATTAGGCTACCACAGTGGGTGCAGGAGAACAAAATCAATGGGATTTTTCTTAATTATAAGTGATTTATCTGTAGAAGGCAGCACTTCTGTTCACCGCTTTATCTAATAACCAGGACCAAGGAGAGGGCTGTTCTCATACACACACACACACACACACACACGCGCGCAAACACACATGTACACACACATGCACACACGCACATGTGCACACACACACACACACACACACACACACACACACAAGGAAGGGAAGAGAGAGATGTCCATTATTGAATTACCGTAAATTCAGGCAAACATAATTACACACACTCACACGCATATGTGTGCGCACACACACACAAACACACACACGCCTCTGTCATGTGTGTGAGTCACTCACCACACCATAGACTATAACCTCAGGATGTCCTCTGATGGCTGAAACGGGTAAACAGTTTTGCTTGGCTTTCCAAATACGGCCCACGAGCATGAGAACACTGCACTAATCAACAGCACGGTCACAAGAAAAGAGGAACAGCTTGCTGTGTGTGCACGTGGGAAAGACATTCAAAACCTAAATCTATATGTGTGGACCTAAATACACCATAGTAAATACACCATACGAGCTCCTAACCATCAGAGAGGTCTTTCCTGGCGTGAGTGCTATGACAGAGAGAGGCAGAGAGATGGGAAGAAGCCGACAGACTTACACCCAGGCTATATCGGGTCCGTTACGAAAACGCTCACTTCGCTGGGTGGAAAAATAGTCTTAGAAAACGTCTAATTTTTCGAACGTACAAGCCACTATCACGTCTGGTGTAGCATGTGCCATTGATTATAGGATTATACGCTAACAGAGCGCTTTAGTTGCGAACGTGGTGCAGCCTCCCTGTCAGAGAGAAAAGACTCACACATAGAAGCAAGTCCATCTTGATATGGATGCCAACCCATGTGCTTTTAGGAGAATATTTGCTTGCACCCAACAAATAGTTTTACAAATAAATGAACACTTCCATAGGGATTCTTTTGTGTCGCAAGAAAAGCTTCTTCATGATTGAGAAACATTCCTCATACTTGAGAGTTATTTGTAAAGCCACAAAGAGTACTTTGTTGGAGGGATTGAAGAGGCTGGCTGGCGCAATGTGCATCATCATGAAAGATGTGGGGGACTCCGACTCACTTATCATCAGTCTGGATGGTCTGTGTGTGTGTGTGTGTATGTATGCGTGTGTGTGTGCGTGTGTGCGTGTGTGTGTGTGTGTGTGTGTGTGTGTGTGTGTGTGTGTGTGTGTGTGTGTGTGTGTGTGTGTGTGTGTGTGTCTGTGTCTGTGTCTGTGTGTGTGTGTGTGTGTGTGCCTGTGTGCCTGTTTGTATACATGTGAAGACGTTGCTATGTCCTAAGTCAAGCAATTGAACATAATCAAGCACTTCCATGAAGGCTATTGAAAGCAGCCTTGTTCTTTTAATCATCTGCCTGTCTTTTGATTATAGCTAACGTCATGTCCATGAGCACCACATTCCAATGACAAACTAGTTGATTTGAGAAGTCATAAGCACTTCCATCCCATGTGTATTTGTAGATTTACTTTACGTGCCCTTGGACGAAATACTACAGAAAGGTTACCCCGGGCACGCAACTGGAGCATTACATTCGCGTTGCGTCTGCAACAATTAGCTTCCACTGTAATCAATGGAACTGGCTACGCCAGACAGGACATCGTCACGCATCTCTGAGGAAATTAGAAACTGTATTTTTTACGCTCCATGAATGGGAGCACTTGTAGCCCGGTTGTCAGACGTGGATGAAAGGACATTTTACATCATCTTGCACTCAAGAGCTGAGGGAACTCTAGGCAGTCCAACCCCTCCTCCAGGCATGGAGTTGACCACCAGCAACAAGCTTTTTTTGTTGCAGACCCAGAGTAGCCTCCATGTTACTCCTGAGTCACGTCTCCCAGATCCGAATGTGCCCTGCATCTCTATGTGAAAAGATAGATAGATACTGTAGATAGATAGATAGATAGATACTTTATTGATCCCCAAGGGGAAAAGAGAGAGAGGCGCACTGCTCTTGGGCAGAAGAGAGCATCCCAGGTCCAGAGAGTAAAAGTCCTGCCTTAAATCATTTCTACCTGTGCACTTAACCGGGCTGATATCAATTATTATCTGATCTACCTGGCTGCTAATTAGGATGAGCTGGTTTACTAAATGGCTGGATCAAATGCTTGGCAGGACTTTTACCTTCTGAACCCGGGATGTCCGTCTCTGCTCTTGGGCACGTGTGGAGCAATGAGAGAGGAAGCCAGAGATGGGTCTGACAGGGCAGCTGTGCCGGGCTGTATCGGGCGAGCAACTGAAGCGTTCCGTTCGCATTGCGTCTGCTGCAACAATTAGCCTCCACTATAATCAATGGAAGTAGCTACTACACCAGACGTGATAGTGGTGGGTGCGCACTGTACGTTCGAAGAAAATAGACCAGTCTTCTAAAATGGATTTTAGGTGTTTAATGGAACGCTGAAGTTTGAAGTGCCCTGTGTAACTTCCCTGTGAGGCTTGTAGAGGCTTCTTAACATGCAAGGCCGCCTTTGCTCCACCTCACCGGTTAGAAATGTGTCTAATATGTAGGACAAAAAACAAAATGGTTACCTGGGTATATCTATACAGAAGGTTTGCTTTTGAAGGACTTTTTGCTGCCTGCCAGTGAGTGCAAAACATAATATCAGGAGGTATAGTTTGAGTGCTCAGAAGCCAATGTCCAATATGTTGTGGGAAAAATGATCAACAGTAACGTTTTCTTTTGATGGACTTTTGTTGCCTGTCAATGGATCTCAGGAGGCAGACTACATACAGTACAGTATGCAGTCTGGTTATGTTTACAGCTTACCATTCCAGCACATGGATATTAGAAATGTGTGTTTGCATTTAGAGACGTAAACACATTCACAGGCATATTTTCAGTATGTATAGATTATATTTACATGTTTGTCACGTCATGTGTATTTAAGGGTCAGTGTGGATGTCGAGATATTACAATCTCAGAGTTTTTAAGTGTATACAGTTTAACATGTGTGTGTGTGGGTGTGTATATTTCCCATGTAAGTCAGGATGTGGGGTGTGTCAGGTAGAAAGGGAAGTGTGTGTGTGTGTGTGAGCGTGTGTGTGTGTGTGTGTGCACGCGCATGCATGTGTATGTGTGTGTGTGTGTGTGTGTGTGTGAGCTGACAATGGGGAGGAGGGCTCTGGCCTGTCAACCTGCTGAAAAATGCACTTCCTGTCTACTCATAAACAGCAGGAAGTGGCCCCTGAAACCCCCCTTCCACACACACACACACACACACACATACACACACACACACACACACACACACACACACACACACACACACACACAGAGAGAGAGAGAGAGAGAGAGAGAGAGAGAGAGACTTACAAAGACCATACAAAAAGGCACATACATACACACTGATACAGAGGTTATGAGACACACTCCCAACACACACAAACATACAGACAAACTGGCAGCTCCATATGGAGACCCACACAAGTCTACGCACGCTGTCCACTCTTAGCCGATGTGTATTGCATGCTCTGTGGAACTGTGTCTACTGGGAGCAAGAAGCCAATAAAGCTAACAGTGGAGGCAGGTGGTCGACAGCGACAGCGGCAGTCTCTGGCGATCAAAGCACTCCATAAGAATACCTGGCAGAAATTCCTCTCAGATTTACCCCAGAGAAATACCCAACTAATAGCAACCTTCTCCAACTCCCTCCATAAGTCCAACCTTTACGAAAGGAGCTACCCTCCAAATGCAAGGCTCTGCCAGGCCTTCCTCTGCCCTCCATTTAGTCTGTCTCCATAACCCCCCCCCCCCTCTCTCTGTCTGTGTGTGTGTGTGTGTGTGTGTGTGTGTGTGTGTTTGTGTGTGAGTGTGCATGCGTGTGTGTGTGTGTGTGTGTGTGTGTGTGTGTGTGTGTGTGTGTGTGTGTGTGTGTGTGCGTGTGTGTGTGTGTGTGCGCGTGAGAGTCAAAGTCGAGGGAGATAGAAAGGAGAGCGATGCTCCTTGATCTGACCCAGTCATGCCCTTCTGATGCCCTACTTACTCAAACATAGCTCCTACAGATGTGCCAGAGAAATAAGTGAGTGAGAGAGAGAGAGAGAGAGAGAGAGAGAGAGAGAGAGAGAGAGAGAGAGAGAGAGAGAGAGAGAAAGGAGGGGGGGAAGAGAGAGGGAAAGGGGGGCAGAGAAAGAGAGGGGGCAGACAGACAGAGAGAGAGAGAGAGAGAGAGAGAGAGAGAGGGAAGGGGGGGTTAGTCAAGAGTGATAGAGCGATAGGGGGAGGTAAGGGGAAGAGATAGCAGGAGAGAGGGAGTGAGGCAGTGAGACGGAGAGAGAGAGTGAGGGAAGGGGAGAGCACAAGAGAGGAAGGAGAGAGGAGGGGGGCTGAGGTGAAGTTCTGGTCACAGCATCACAGGGTGTGGGGGAGGAGGGGAGGGGGCTTGGGGGTTAACATCATTTTTCAGCCACTAGCCTATTCAAGGAGTTATAAACGCAAGCATGCACGTGCAGACACACGCAAGCATACACACACGGCCTCTCTCTCTCTGTGTGTGTGTGTGTGTGTGTGTGTGTGTGTGTGCATCCGACAGGCTGTTTGTGTTTATGTTGTTTTACACACATGTATGATTATTCACACACAACCCTACCCATATAATCATATATCGAGGTACAAAGAAATAGAAGTTATTCTTTATGTAGTACACACAGTTTTGTTAATGTATGCTCACAACATTTTATTTTTTGTTACAACTTTATTTATTTGCTGTCTTCAGTCTTTAGTCTGTGCAAAAGAATACATCTTGACATTTTTTTTTTGTTATCGTATTTATTTTTTTGTTTTTAAATGATCTATAAATTATCAGCATATTAATGCTGAACCATTCGTCCAGCTAGTGATGTTTCCCAACACTACAGCACATAGCTTTAGAAGATAAATTTCCCGTACCATTTGTTCACACATTTGCCTCATTATTCATAAAGCATAAAACAGTGAACTGCCAACACCAGCAAACTCTTCAAAGAGGGTTCATGTCTTCACACCCAAACTTTAGCTTTATATGTTCCCACCAGTTACAACAAAAAAAACTGTCTTGACAAGGCAAGTGAGAACACTTTGTTGTTTTTGTTTTGTTAATGCACACTGAATAAGCTTCTAACATTCTAATTAATCACTTCTGGATTTAACATAAAAAGAAACAGTCTTTCATGTGCTCATGACGAATGGAGCCTTTTAACCCTGCTCCTGATTTCTTGTGTTCATTCATTGCGTTATGGCTCACACTATCATTCCTTATAAAAAAGCTAGAAATATTGTGACTATAAATATTTGGAAGTACTGAGTTGCCAGCCAGCCAGAGTGAAGTAGATATGAGAGAAAGATGTTGATAATGAATAACTGGGTGTATGTGCTATTTGACTGCTGTGCATTTGTAAACTACATTACAGGGAAGTAATGAAAGAAACAGCGACAGTTTTCATGGTTGTGGATCAACATTCATTTTGCGGAGGCCATGATTGCACTCAAACATTTGCTGCCTTAATGCTCAAACGACAACTGTAGATTCTCTTCATGGTTATTTCAATTTTATATCCTTTGCTACGTACCATCACGGAAGTGAAACATTAGCAATTTGTTTGCATATCTATCTACCCATCTATCTATCTATCTATCTATCTATCTACAGTATCTATCTGTCTGTCTGTCTGTTATCCATAAATCTGTCTGTCTGTCTGTCTGTCCACGTCCCTTTCCATCTCTCGCCATAATTCCTGCAGTTTCTAGACCGAGGCAACCCGTAGTTTGGAGCATAAACTGGGATGACAGACGCCATCTCTGGGTAACCTGGATACTCAAACCCAGACTATTTGCTTGTTTAGTTAGAGCAGCTGGTG
>NC_084996.1:30408565-30416065 GCF_963854185.1 Sardina pilchardus
ATAATGACATGCAATTAATCAAAGCAGGTGCTATCTGCCTGAAACTATCTTTTATCTTAACTCTTTATCTATTAGCAAACCTAATAAATAGGCTAATGTTTCAGGCTGTAGCCTAGTCTAATGAAAATAATGAGATAATGATAACATAAGGGGTATACGCTGAAGGCTACAGACAAAATGTACAGGTAGACTGTGGCCTACTTATGTTATGCCAATGCTGGTACCTCTGATGAAGCTCTTCGGAAAGCTTTGAAATATTTTCAAAATCTCCGCCGAGATCTATTTATAGCTTCTCTGAAAAATAGCCTTAAGTAAAAACCCATTCAAACTTGGAGGCTAGCAGGGCTTTGTTCTATGGTATGACTCTGGTTTACAACAGGGTAAAGCCACATTGATTGGAGCGCCACCTGCTGATGGCACTGAGAACCAAAAATATTTCTACATCCATTGAGGCCAGTTGATTACTTGTTAAAGCATAACACATGAAATACGACCTGTTTACGAGACAAATTGCAGATTTAATGTGAGCTCGTACATATTCCAGTCCTTCAAAAACAAGACTTTTTCTGTCTTTGCCTTTGGACACATACCCGAGGTGCAGCTATGATCTAAAACATATTTTACCCCTCGGGTTTATTACGAGATCATAAATATTTCAAAATAGTCAGGCTCAAAGAAATCTGGTGTGACAATTCATCAGGCATTACAGGGTGCTTTGCGTTTCTCTTTTTGATATCCCGTAATTATCACCGGGACTTGACATAGATGTATGCTTTCCGACAAACGACACGTGTCCGGATCTTTTCCCCAGTTGATTGACGAGGTCATAAATAACGACCTTTTTATGAATTACAGTAGGGTAAGCCCGGTAGGCTACTCAGTGTTTGTTCGCCCAATTGGTCGTGTTCACACCTTGTAGATATATCGCTCGCATTGACACCGACAAACATTTTTTGCCCTTTGCATGTGTGAGGAGACGCAAAGGCCATTTAATTTATGTGCGGCTTACATTAGCGCATGTCTGTTGGCGAAAGAGTAAGCCTTTGATGTTGAGTTTTTACGAGCACTGAAAACCAGCTTAACAAGATATAGCGTCTGTGTGAGATAAGGTGTGTTTGGTGCGATGAGAGATCATGTTTATGTTGCCATTTCTACGAACGGGACCTTCTCCTCGTGATTACTAAAACGCAGAGGCCAATTAAGACGTAGGCCTTCAAATTGAGAGCCAATTGCCTTTATGCCGCGATATTCATACTGAAAACTTAACTTTGAAAAAGCACCACCAAAAATACTTTGTAAAAGGTCGCTAAGTTATCAGGAACGCATAAACAGGCCAAACATGAGAGAGACTGGTAGACACAGAGAGAGAGAGAGAGAGAGAGAGAGAGAGAGAGAGAGAGAGAGAGAGAGAGAGAGAGAGAGAGCTCAACACTTAACGTGTTAGACCTATCTTTAGTTTTCTTTTATTCCTACTCGGTCCAGATGATGAATATCATCACAACAATGTCAAAAGCAACAATAGGCTAGGCTACATGTCTTTTTAAAATTCGAGGAATTTCCTTTAAACAACCTTGCCCTCCTTCGGTGAGAATGAGTTCTGCAGAATAATAAGGAAGTCTAGAGCGCCACCTAGCTGCAGTATTCATCATTTTATCCTGGGTATTAATAGGCCAGTTACCTGCAAGAGCAACATGATTTGCAGTTAGTCAATGTTTTAAAGTTGTTCCTGACAGGCTCTACTTTCAATTAATGATTTGTCCAATGTAATAAACGAGGGGGTTGCAGCATAAGCTCAACTCAAAATGAGAGAAATTAGGTGTAGGCTAAAGGCAACATACCAAACCAGTTCATTTGGAATTAAGATTCGTACACCTATGAATAATGTATCTCCTACAATTTGAATGTATCATCTAATTGTTTGATAAATTGTCTTCATTGGACAACAACATCTTGATTGGACAAGAACACACCTCCCAAATCTGCAATTGTGCTTTGAATGGGCTGAGCCGGCAAATGGCATTTCAGCACCAATTATAGTCATAATATTTCATGGAAGTACAGATTAAGGTATTGAAATTCAGTAAAACTGTTGTTGGTGACGCAGAATAATTTTACGCATGTATCCCAATTACTGTCAAATAAAATGCCGCAGGAGGAATATTATGGTGTTTAAACGCGAACAATGACCACATTTAGCTCACCATGCGCAAATCCTTTACAGAATTTTGCCGTCGAAATATTATAAATAATTTGAATTTCAGATGTCTCAAATTTTAAGAAATGAAAACTGGAAGCGAGGGACGCATAATTACTTTAAACGGTATAGGGGCTGCTCAAATTAGGAAAATACATCTCTTACATTTAATTAGCATACATTTAATAAACATTTTGAAACAAAATGCTTGTGCAGGTGGGTAGTTCTTAATTTTAGGAAACAAATGATTTAGCCAACAATAAAGGTGAAATGTATTCATCTCTGCAAAACTGCAGCCTATATATTACTGTAAGTAGGCCTATACTGTATGTCAAGACGAGCCAGCAAGATGTTGAGACTTGTGATTCTACACATAGAGGGTTTTTTTTTTCTTTTTGGTTTTGCAATTACAATTAGGAAAAGTCAGCGAAACCTGACATTTACATGACCAGACATACTGTATTCTTCCTTTGAAATCTTCCTTCAAAGGAAAACATTTATATTTCTTCACAAATAAGTCATTTTTCATTTGTTTTACATGCTCTTAGGAATTGGCATAATTGTCTCACGATGCACAGTTATAAATAATTAGCTACTGTAGGTTGTCATCCTGCCATAAATGACAACATTAAAATGCATAGCCTAGCCGGAATATCATTATTTAGACTTTAACACAGAGAAGGCAACCACAGATTTTAGTTCAATGAATGAGAGCTGTGCGTTTTTTATTTATTTATTTATTTTATAAGTGTTGTGTCAAGTAGGCTATTGATAGCCTATCAAATGTTCAGCTATTGATATTGTGTGCGTGATTCAGATAACTGGGCTTCAATCTGCATTGTTGTTATTGGAACGGATCGTCCTCTGGAGTTCAATCTTTCTTACAAATATTTGAGCCAATAACATGTGATGGCCGTTGATATGAATGAAAACTGCAGTAGTTTCTTGGTGGATGAGTTGCACTTTTGACATCCTGGCGGCAGCAGGATTTCGGACCGGGGGGCGCGGGCAAGTGTGACAGGCGCCCTCGCAATCTAATGGAGAGCAGCTGAGCCACGCTCCTCGAGGTTGGCAGAAGTCCTCGCGGGGCTGGCAGAGAGCGAGCCTTCTCGGGACCCGCGCGTGGCCCTTCTCGTTTTCTAATTCAAGAGAACGCCAAATGAAAGTCGACATCGCTCCTCAAATCGATCACCTCGGGTCACGTTCCGAGGGTCAGATTTCGCCAAAAGCAAAGTGGCCTTTGTTGGGTAAGTTGTTATCCGTCACCGGTCCGTAGTGGGTTGCGTGTGGATTCATAAACTTCCCGCGGAATCTTTAATGTTATAGACAGCGAGCGGAATAATCCATAAAATGATTGCTACAGTGGAGCTAATGTAGGCTATTTTAGGCTTACCATATTCTGCAAGTATATTATGTTGATAAAAGGCTTTTTTTCAATTTCGCTAATTAATTTGAATCCTCACCCCTAAACTTCTCGAAAGTTATTTTAGCTGAAATATTTCACTTCCATATAACTTTTACAATGATCAATCGATATCATGACTTTTTTCTCAAAAGTAAAGTTTATTTAACTCCTCTGGTGTGGATTAAAATGTCTGTTTAAAGCAGACGAAAAGGCAATATCATTTTTATTATTTGACTGTAGCTACTTACCCAGAATTACCTGAACCTGAATGAATAAAATGTTAATATTAACAAGACTGCGCCGTCACCCTGTCTGAATTTAAATGCACAAGAACATTTAATAATACAGCATCTCACGAACATAAATTCCATCTCATTCTCATTTTTCAGACTGTATTATGGGAGATGTCTACCATTATGGCCTAGGCAGAACCAAGCTGTGCAATATTAATCAAAGATAAATGAAAATTGTGTGAAAATGCATAGCATGTCAAATAGAAAGTTTTACTTGCTGAAATACTTCTGAATAACATATTAAGATAGATTACAAGAGGAAGATTCTGATTCAGTCATCTAAGCTGTGTCTTTATAGTGCCTTGATAGTGAGGAAATGTCTTTTGAACGGTGATGTTTCTGATTTTTCTTGCAATGAAATCACTAGCAATGTTTTTTTTTCAGCATGGCCAAGCCTGTTTAATAGCCCAAGAATATGTATACATTAATTGATACTGTTGCCAACCCAAATCTTCACATTATGAAGGCAACACAGAAGAGTTTGACTACATTGTAGTCCTAACACGTATTGTAAATGAATCCTTGAATTGATTACCTATAAATTAGTTTAACTTATAGTTTTGTTGGTCTCTTTTCTCTTGCCAAATCAAATCCACAAAAATGGCCACTTACCAATTAAACTTGACTCCCCTCAGCATATTAGAGAACATGAAAGACTTTCCCATACAAATAATATGGTATTGATAAGTGATTGACAGGGCTATAACATGCTTGTGCATTCATAGCATAGCACCGCATTCGTGTTGGCTTCTTGGCATTTTGAAAGTGCTAAGAGCCCACAGGCCTCTATGACAGTAAATCCTAGACTGTCATTTCTGTGTCTTTGGTTTGAACTGTTTTCGTAACTCTCCCATTTGTCAACGATCACCCACCTCCAAACGGCACATTATAGGCCTAACAGCAGCAACACATATTCAGCTTTGCCCACGGAAAGCCTGGAAGTTCACAGGCTGAAGCAAAATCTTTTTTTATTGCCCCACCATGGGTTTTCGCCATTGTGTCTGGTGTATTCAAAACTACATTTGGCCCAGAAGCCATTCGCACGCTGTGGTCATATTATATACACCTCTACATCACGTAAGTGTTATTAAAACGTGGGCTAATAAACCCACTGTGTCTGAGAGAGCAATGGAAAGGCTATTGAGTTTTAGAACCAGCCCATTGTGCAAGCTGCAGGTAATTGCACTCTCATACATTTTTAAGAATTGTGTGTGAATATCCTAGCGAGGCTGAAATAGACCAGGGGTTATGATGTAGGGCCCTGACTGTTCTTTCTCTCTGTCGGTATCATTTCAGAGGCCATTGGCTCATCCATGCAGGTCAGGAGTATGCTACAATGCACCTTTAGGGAACAGGCTTCAGGTTAGGGCTGTTCTTTTTTTTTTTTGTCTGATTCCCAGGCATGTGTCCTTTTCAATGTAAAAATATGGACAATTTCTTAAATATTTGCTTTGTACTGCTGATAATTATATGCCTGTGAAGAAAGACTGGATATGTTCGAGAATCATAAAAAAATTTGCCTTGTATGGAATGATCCAGTGATGTCTTTGTGTGGTGTAATTAAAACCATATTCTCATATGTATCCATGCGCATTCTTTTATGAGAACTCATGCACATTAGCACACATGAATGCACAGTATCTTACCATGCTGGGTCAAAACGGCACAACTGCACTCTGTTTGATAAACTACAGAAAAGGTGAGCGCTTTGCACCCATCGGTGTCTGACTGCATTCAGATCTATTTAAAATAAAAACAGACTATAATCTATGTCCCCTAAAGGGGGGAGCCGAGCAGTCTCGGGAGATATCGGCGCAGAATAACACAAGCCAGCTCCAGGCCAGAGACGCCTGTGGTCAACCGAAGACTCGCTGACAGGAAGCAGCCATATGCAGGAGCATACTGTACGAGTCAAACACACTTCAAAACGTCCATCTGGAAGCTCTTGCCGCACGCAAACACTTTCATATGCCGAAACATACATCTGATGTGTTTATTTTTGTACCACACTCTCCCTCACGCAAACGGCATCCTCGATGGCTTTCATTACGCTGCTCTTTAGAATGAGACAACACATGAAGATATCTTGATGATTGGGGACTCGTTGAACTGAGCAGGATTCATTATCGCTCTTTGATCCTGTTCCTCTCCTCCTCAATGCATCATGTCATTCTCTCTTTTCCTCTCTCCCTTTCTATCCTCAAAACACCTACTTTCTTATTCTTCTCTCACTTCTCTCTTTCTTTACACACACACACTCGCACACCACACACACTCGCACACCACACACACTTGTGCACACCACACACACACACACACACTCGTCTCCACGCCTCCTTCCTTTTCATCGCTTTCTCTTTCCATGCGCACCATTTCTTCCCCTCTCCTTCCCTCCTCTTCACACCTTCCCAAACTTGCACACACACGAACGAAACGCACACACGCACGCACACACACACATACACACACACGCTCACAAACACCTACAGACACACACACACAAAGAGAGAGGAGGCAGGCAAACACACACACACACACACACACACACACACACGGTCTCCTATCCTACTTCACCTTTTCTTCTGCCCTCTCCTCACATCCACTTCTCCCTTCTCTTTCACATACAGTATACTTATTTGTCATATTCTCTCTCTCCTTCTCTCTCTGTCTCTCTCTCTCTCTCTCTCTCTCTCTCTCTCTCTCTCTCTCTTTCTCTGTTTCTGGTGATTCTTCTACTTCCATAGGTGCATACAGCAGTAGAGGAGTGGTCTGACTGGAGTAACAGTAGCTCTTGTGATTCATTAAAACTACACTATCCAAGGGAGCTTCACATGTGAGGCCAGATTTCACGATTGGATTTATTGCTGAGACAACATGGGAAAAGTTAATAAAAGCTAACAGTTTTAGGATTTGTAGAGGACTATGGTGACAGGGTTAGACACAGAGCTTGTAATTCTAGACAAATCTACCCTCTCGTCTGGCCAAAATCATTTGTAAAACGTTTTTGGGGTGGGTTGGTTAAATGTGGAACTGGACCAGCATGTGGACGACTTCTTCAATCAAATAAGGAAATAACCCGCCCATTTACACTTTGCTTTATATTTTATATGTCTACACACCCAGACACTCACACACACACACACACACACACACACACACACATGCACGCTCTCTCTCTCTCTCTCTCTCTCTCTCTCTCTCTCTCTCTCTCACACACACACACACACACACACACACACACACACACACACACACACACACACACACACACACACACAACCAAAAGTCCATCCCATTTCCTTTTGCTTTCCTTGGTTTGCTGGTGTCCTGCCTCCCTCTCAGCTCTGTCAGGTTAAATTATTCTCAGACAGTAGCAAGAGACTCCAACCCTCTCAGACTCTCTCTCTCTCGCTCTCTCCCTCGTAAGTACGGCCAAGAGATGGATTAAAAAACAGGCACGTCTGTGGGCACCTCAGCCTCCCTGCTCAAGGACCCACTGACACGGGCGCCTGTCTGCTTGCCAACTAAAACAGGGGATCCGCGCCGCCATTACTCAGTCTAGTCACCCGACCGCACGCAACCAGACGACATGATGCTCATTCGCAAAT
>NC_084996.1:30418565-30421065 GCF_963854185.1 Sardina pilchardus
GCTCATCAAACTCCTCTCAGCAGGGGGTGGGTGGTCTTCTGTACCCCTGCCTGAACACACACAAACGTCTGTTCAAATCACTACCCTGCCAAGCCAGCCTATACATGGGGAACATTCACGTCTCTGAACAGAGGTATAGACTGGGAGAAACATAATATACAGCTAACAGTCGTCTGTTTCTCGCCCGGCATATTTGAACATTTTGCTTTCAGGAAAATAGAGATGCAGAATCTGAGTGAGCACTGGAGAATGGAATGAGACAGAGGGACAAGGAGAAGAATGAGAGAGAGAGAGAGATAGAGAAAGAGAGAGAGGGAGAGAGAGAAAGGAATTTACGATGGAAGTCTGTGAAGCGGAGATAGGAGAAATCAGGAGAGATGGGGTGTTGGGTAGGTGCGGGGGAGTGTTGGGGTGACATGTGCGGGGGTCGTTTTGAGGAGAAAAACAGAGCTGGAAGCAGTTGCCGTTTGTTGCGTTTACGACCGGCCATTTTGGAAGCGGCCCCCTTGCCTGCTGTTTACCAAGAGGACGAGAGGCCTGTTTACATGGAAGCAGACCCAGCAGGGAGCCAAGGAGGCTGGAAGGTGCCGGAAGGAGTCAGGTGGGGGGCGGGCGGATTGTCGTCCACTGACCCTCAGTAGAGAGAGGGAGCAGAGGAAGCGAGGAAGTTTGACCTTTGACACGTACACAGAGTCATCTCCACATGCAGTGCTGTGATGTCTCTGGCCGGCTGTGTCACCCTCAGTACAAAGGCAGAGAGGGGACAATCATGTATTTAAAGCTAGGACACCATACATAGTACAGTACCGTACATATACATACTGTACATACACACAATACAATTACACATACAGTACACACACACAATAGAATTATACATACGCACATTACTGCACAATAAGTAATATGCTGACCTTTCCAATGTCTCACTATCAAATTCATCTTAATGCTGTAATGACACACACACACACGTGTGCGCGCACACACACACACACACACACACACACACACACACACACACACACAGATAGAGAAAGAGTATAATGCTACCTCTGCAACCAAAGCCAACCATAAAGAGTTTCAGTGAAAAGGTAGGGAAGATCAATCCATGAGATCTAGTGTGACAGCGTGACAGGAGACAAGACCTGATGTGAAATAGATGAACACTAATAATAACATCGAAATAACATCAACATTATTATAGCAATGTCCTCGAATTGTTAATTCCATGATTACACTGTATGCACTGATTTGCTCCTCTAAAAGAGAGAGAGAGAGAGAGAGAGAGAGTGAGTGTGTGTGTGTGTGTGTGTGTGCGCTTGAATGCGTGTGTGTCTGCTGTCGGCGAGTAATTTTGAGTGTGTAGTTACACGTATGAATGGGCCACTGTAAATCTGCGTAGTGGGAGATTTAGGGAGCCCCCCCACCCCTCTACCTCTCCCCCATCAGTGCCACAGAGGCGTCTGGGGGGGAAGCCCCTAACACTCTGCCGTAAATTTCTGCCTGCCAGGCTCCCTTATCAAAGGCGGAGTGGGGACTCCCGCTCTTTTTCTTTCTCTATCCTTCACTCTACAGTTCTTTCTTTACTTCTCTCATTCTTCCTCACTTTCTCTCTCTCACTCTATCCCCGTTGCTTGTCTCTTTTTTTTCAGAGCTTCCCTTTCTCTGTCGTCTTTGCTGTTTTTCTGTCTTTTTTTGCTTTTTCCCCCCCTTCTCTAGTACAGTAGCGTTTTGATGCCCATAATGTTTGTTTATCCCTTTCTCTCTCTCTCTCTCTCTCTCTCTCTCTATCTCTCTCTCTCTCTCTCTCTCTCTTTCTTTCTCTCTCTGTCATTGTTTGTGTGTTTTGTTGTTTTGTTTGAAGTCTCCAAACACCACAGATCTGTGGATAATTGGCAAATTTAGAGCATGACATACACACACACATAAATTCAGCTCTGGACAATCGCGCGTATCTGCTAACAACAATGCTGGCCGACACACGCACAAAGCCCTAAAGAAACCCCCAGATAAAGACAGACGTCGGGCCGCATATCAACAGACCCTGGCACCCTGACAATCCAACATGGCCGTAAAGCACCGACTCAAAGCAGCTTGGGTTGCACAGAGGAGTATGCAAGGATGTTTTACAGCAGGCCTCCCGGCCCGCAGCGTAACAATATCGCTGGAGATTTAAGGCTGTTTCATCAAGCCCGTATATATATCGGCGGCGCGGAGGAGTGCCGAGCGGAGCGGAGCGGCAGCGTTGGACACCGCAGGCGGGGAAAATGTCTGGCCTTACTCACAAGCTGAAACAGCTCCCTCAGGATGGCGAGCGCTCATCATTAAAACAGCACTTGGCTTAACAAAGCATAAATAGCACTTTTAAAGGTAGCGGTGCAAGCCCTGCAGTGGTTGGGCAGTGAAATATATGGTGCATAAATTAGATAGTATTTGTGTACAGAATGTCGATTGATTAATCATTGTGCGTTTTTAATGTTTTTCAATATGGACTGCAAGT
>NC_084996.1:30438565-30461065 GCF_963854185.1 Sardina pilchardus
AATTTGGTGAAGACATACACCATTCACACAAAAGTACTTTTAAACATTTTGCATCAATTCCTGCTCTACGTGCTGTACACATGACATCGTATCCAAGTCAATCCAATTATTATGCTCTTCAGGTCTATGACCTAAATGTGGGGCGTTCGGACCACTGACTGATTCAGTCAGATGTGCCATGCAGCGAAAGATGGAAAACATGTTGTTTGTGTGTGTGTGTGTGTGTGGGTGTGTGTGTGGGGTACTACCAGGGGGCAACTCCCCTGCAGTAGGAGAACAGGACAAAAAGTCCAATCGGTTCTGCTTATATGGGTTATGGTTCTGTGCCGTCAGCTGTGACCGCAGCCTTAACACCCATAAATGCACCACTGCTCACTTGCTCATGGAGGCACTTGCGTCTTGTGATTTAATAAAGTCTGCTGAGCAGGGAAAGATGGAAAAGCCACTAAGCACGCGAAGCAAGCCTTAGGAGAACTGAGCAGGCCTGGGACAGAGGAACAGCACAGCACAGAAAGCTGACCATCAGCCAAAGGCACTCCTCCCAGCACTCAAGGACAAGCACATTTCATTCTGTTCATAATGATGCCATGTTCTGTGTCCAATCTGTTAACATGTGGAGGCTCTGGGGATGTGTTTTGGTTCGTATTGATTATTCCATAACTGCTAAATAAATTATGGGCATAAGATGCATTTGTGATATTATTAGTATATAGTAATAAGCATCACTGAGGTCTCCGGCAGGAAGTACTGCATATGGAAGAACGTCACTTACCATCCATTCGGAAGCAGTAAGGCGAATGGACAACCATTAGCCACATGCCCTTCTGCTCACCCAGAGAGGGTGCTGTGCTATGCTGTGCTGTGCTGTGTTGTGACTGTGCTGTGCTGTGGTGTGCAGTGTAGTGTGGTGACTTCTGTGCTGTGCTGTATGGTGACTGTGCTGTGCTGTGTGGTGACTGCTGTGCTGTGCTGTGTGGTGACTGCTGTGCTGTGCTGTGTGGTGACTGCTGTGCAGTGTGGTGCTGTGCTGTGCTGTGCCACGTTGTGCTGTGCTGTGCCACGTTGTGCTGTGCTGTGCTGTGTGGTGACTGTGCTGTGTGGTGACTGTGCTGTGCTGTGCTGTGTGGTGACTGTGCTGTGTGGTGACTGTGCTGTGCTGCACAGTGTGGTGCTGTGCTGTGTTGTGCTGTGCTGTGTGGTGACTGTGCTGTGCTGTGTGGTGAATGTGCTGTGCTGTGTGGTGAATGTGCTGTGCTGTGTGGTGAATGTGCTGTGCAGTGCTGTGCAGTGCTGTGCTGTGCTATGTTGTGCTGTGTTGTGCTATGTTATGTTATGTTGTGCTGCGCTGTGCTGCGCTGTGCCGTGCTGAGCTGATGAAGGTCAGTCATGTGTGATTTTGATAACTTTTATATTTATATGACTTGCGCTGACCATTTTCAAAATGGACACAGCACTGGAATGGTGCCCGTTTCATCTTACGCATAACGCAATCACTCACAGATGACCTCAGTCAGGGTGCCCCTCTCCTCAGGGTCCAAATGTCACAGCTGTGGGCGTGAAGGTGCCCCAGCCTACAGTAACGCATCGATCGGCAGGTCCGACATACTGACGATTCAATCCAACTGAGCTCACGCAGCTCGTTTTTTACACACGACTCCGCTGGGCAGTCAGAACTTATTTGAGCGCAGCCTCGACAGTCAACTCGAGGATTCCGCATCTACATGTGTATGAACCCCCGTTGATTCATTTGAATCCATAGTTCATCGTCATAAATCTTCGTCGTCGGCGGGGTGGGGGGAGGCGGGGTGGGTGGGGTTGCAGTGCCTTGTCAGGTGACAGCTCGGACACGCCGTGGCATAAACGGGATTGCCTCACAGCCGGGTGTGAGGCCGCAGGGCACGCTGATTGATCTGTTTATTGATCTCCACTGTGAGGCACACTGCGGCCACTTGTGCATGGAGGAGATGACCAACTGTTTGCTTATTATGGAGCTGTGAAAAAGAGAGGGAGACAGAAAAAGAAGAGAGAGAGATGGAGAGATGAAGTGGATCACAGAGAGAGGGAGAAGAAATTAGACAAAAAAGGAATGAGGGGAGAGAAAGAGAGAGAGTGAACGAGTGAGAAAGAGAAAGAGGAAGAGAGAGAGAAATTAGAAGAGGAACAGCACTCCAAAAGAAAGAGTGAAAAAGAGAATGAAAGTGAGTTGAAAAGATTGTAGATATACTGGGTGCATGGAGTGAGACAGAAGAGATATACAGTGAGAGGAAGACAAGAGATAAGAGAGAGAGAGAGAGAGGGAGAGAGAGAGAGAGAGAGAGAGAGAGACAGAGACAGATAGAGAGAGAGAGATAGACAGAGGGGAAGGGGAAAGACAGATAAGGAGAGGTTATGACAGCGGCTTACTCAGCAAGTGTGCTCCTGTATGCACTTGGAGTGTTGTGAGTGGCTGGCTGATAACCCGGGACAGCACAGAGACCTCCGGCCTCCTCACACTCACCCACCGTGACCCGCAAAGCCCTTCTCAGCACAAAAGCTCTGCTTCCTGGGGCAAACACCCACACACTCACCAACACACAAACACATGCACTTACACACACACACACACACACACACACACACACATACAAGTAAACATGCTCACACACAAACACACATGCACACACACACACACACACATAACAACACATGAACGTACACACACACACACACACACACACATGCTCACACACAAACACATGTGCACACACACACACACACACACACTCATAAACACATACACACCCCATTATCGCAATGCCTGGCTGACGTGGGAGGTTCAGTTCAAATGAGGTGCGAGGGCTCCGCCATTCTACAATCTCTCACAGCCGAGTGTGAGGTGATTCATCTGGATGAATGTGCATTAGTTGCAATGACAGAATAATACCATGTAAGCATACATGCACATGCACATACGCATACACCTACACTACATACACATACACATACACATACACATACACGCACACAAGGAATTACCCAGGTATAGTCACCTATACTCAAAATCGTATATATCTAACCGCCTTTAAAGGTTGTATTTTAAGTCGATTGTCCTTGACTAAAATTATAGGAGGTTCCGTATCTCCTATCACGGCTTGTCGTCCATTGACAATAAAAGGCGGCAGCCGTGGTGAGCGAGTGATTGACAGATGATTGAAGGGCCTTGTCAGCACGCTCAAAGCTCTGAAAGGGGGCCTACAACAGGGAGCATATTGCCACGGTGCGGTCGGTCGGTCGATCTACTCAGCCACTGTCATGGCAGCTCAGGGGACAGTCTGGCTCCGAAGCAGCAGCACCACCGCCAGGACAAGATTGATTGACAGCTCCAGACCTCTCTCAAGAGGTGTGGTCAAGACACAAGTATGCAGAGGAGGAAGAAGAGGGGGAGGGCAGACAGAAGAAGAGGGAGTGAGAGAGGGAGGAGAAAAGAGAAAATGAGAGGGGGGGAGGGGAAGGAGGAGTTTCTAGGCGCGAACAAGTCAAATTTGAGCTTGTACTGCGCCCTAGTGGTTGAAAATGAGAACACAGCACTGACTTTTATTTCCTTTTTCCTTTCTTTCTTTTTTTTTTTTTTTACTTGGAATGTCCACCCTGGCCATAAATTCCAGAAGAATCTATTTGTCTGGAGTGACATCAGCAGCTTTTGGATGCTCTCTCAAGGCTATTGATTAGCCATTGATCCGCTGGAAGACGACACAGAGTAACCAGGGCAAGAGTCTCTCCACTGGTGATTGTGGCCTTAGTGCTTTTTATTACCTTTCAAAGAGAATTTATAGGTCGGGCCTGCACACAAGCACACACAGACATGTGAAGAGGTGCAACAGTTGAACATGCATGAGGTGGCGTTCAATAAATGATGATGGGAATAAAGACATAACCGTTGCTTAACTTGCCGAAGCATCTGACAGTGCCCGGAATTCTTAATGCTGAAACCGTCACCTTACGGTGTAAGTTTGTCGGCCTGTTATTGCATGATTCACACACATACAGATTCACATAGAGATTTGCATACAGACTTGCATACGCGTGGACACACACATACGTGGGTGAATAATTATGAATTCAAACTCATTCACATATACACACACACACTAACTCACACACACACACATACGCACGCACTATACATTACTGATATAGGCCTAATGGATCACAAGGCCTGAGATTTATGAAAAAGGTGAGTTTCACCCTAATCCCTCACAAGAGACACATCCAGCATATTCTTCCCCAAGAAACTTCCTTCTGTCTTTCATCACTTTATATGCAGGCCGCTACCTTTATGTTCCATCAGTCGTGGAGAACATCCATACATAGCTGATATCAATTCCTACGAAAAAAGGATGACTAAGGATTTGGGACACAATTCTCCTTGAATTAATGGTTGCATTAATCATCATTATGTCTTTAGGTGAGATTGCCTTTCCAGCTGTCTTTCTCTCGCCCTCTCTCTTCCTTTGGTTATTTATGTGTCTCATGGATCGGGCCCTAATTGCAAACTTGGCTGTGTGGGTTATCTTTTACACCTTGTTTCAGCAAGGATGCTCATTTTGTCTAACTTATCTGTGTGTCAGCTTACTCAAATACTACACATGCATACTGTAGATGTGGGTGGGGAGGGGGTGGGGGGTGTTAGCTCGCTTGAGATAGCTTGAGTGTCAGCATTTACATTTATGAAATGTATTTGCACTATACAAAGCTCTGTTCCAAAAGGACTGCTTTCATTCAAGGCATGTTTAACCTTAAGCTGAAAGGTCAAAGCTTGCTTAGGCCGTGAGGAATGACTGCACCTGGCCCACTAACTGGTACGGGCTTAAGAGGAGAGCCAGATTGTGCTGTTCGTCCCTGCAGGCTAGGTGCTGGCAAACCTGAATGGTAAACCAACACGCCTGACAGGCAGGTTAAACAGTGCCTGATGGTTTCTTTTTTTTTATCTCAGTTGATCTGAACTCACTGAACCATAGCACAGCCACCCAGTGAGTGTGTGAGTCACAAAGTGATTTCATTAAGAGCCCAACAGAGACCTGACTCATAGTCTCACACCACTGCTTTGACAACAAGTTCCTGTTCTAGTTCTTTTTAATGCATCAGGATTCTACATATCACCAGGATTCTAATATAGTTGCATAGTTTTTAATGCCTCAGTAATTGCCTTTCCCAAATCCACATCTCCGTAGTAACCCATTCAGTCATCTTCCTCTTTGGCAGTAAGTTTGAGACAGGTGGCTAAGGGACTAGAGATATACTAACAGCCAACACCAGGGGGTGCTGTGATATGGAGGCGCCTGGTCTGTTGTGTACTCCTCTGCTGATCTACAGCCAATACCCAGACAGCAGCTGACTGTAGAGCAGATCTAGGATGGCTGCTTTACAATAAGTCACATTCACATTTCAGTAATATGGGCAGATGCTTCCATCCAGTGCCTCCTGCAAGTGAGGTACAATGTAAAGACAGTACAGTGGTAGACAGACAGTGAGTGTGTGTTTGTTTTTACACTGCCCATCGTCAAGCTCATGTGCTTTCGGAAAAGCTGACAAAAAACTGTGTAAGTTTGGTAATTCTGAATTTCACTTGCAGGCATTCAGCGCAGAAATTCAAATAAGCAAAACAGAACACACCCTCGCCATCGAAAGCTCAATAAATCAATGCTTTTATCACAGCTATTGCCTGACTGATGTGTATTCAGGTTAGGCCTTCATCAGCACATGAACATTTACAAGTCCAGTGGGGAAGATTCCATCAAGCTTCGCCCCGACTGCTGATTCGGAAAGGGGTAAAAAAAAAAAAAGACGAATGTGTCGTTTACTTGTCTTTTGTCCCATTGAGCCATTTGTTTTGGGTATCATTACCAGTCATTGGTTATATATGCGATAGGAGGGTGAGGAGAGAGACTCGGTGTAGCTGCCTTTATGATGATTACCCCAGGGCCAAGGAGTTTGTCCTTTTGCCTCATTTTAGAGAGACTCCGTAAAAGGTGATATTACATTACATTACCAGTGACCTGGCCAATGACCTGGGTCATCAGATCACAGGCCAGCTGTAGGACGGCAAGCAAACAGCTGAACAGGTGCGTTGCAGAGATCGAAAGGGATTCAGTTAAAACAGACGAGATCAGATCCCAGATGAAAAGGCTTTTGCTTCCTCTGAGTGTGAAAGTTCTAAATTAGTTCCGGCTGTATAACATCACCACACACACGTACACACAACACAAACACACACACACACACACACACACAGACACGTACACACACACGTGTACATACACACACTGATCGCCAAACCGACACTCACATTCTCTCTCTTGACCTCACGCACATACACACAAACACACAAATGTAAACACACAAACAAACATAAACAAACAGACACAAACATAGTCGGTCACATGCAGACAGACAGGCACAACAACACACACACATAAATGCACCAAGCATATACACACTGTCTTGCTCTGATCTAATCACATTTTCTAGGTATCCTCCCAAAACCATTCACACATAACACACAGACGCAGCCCCCCCCCCCACACACACACGCGCAAAACAAAAATAAGAAACCCTAGAAAAAGAGAAAGAGAGACAGAGTGAGAGAGAGAGAGAGAGAGAGAGAGAGAGCAAGAAAGAGCAAAGCAAAGCATTAGGCCCGAAACGCAGGTGATCTATGGACGGGGCTAATATTTAGATAAACCCAGGTGTTAATATTTACCCTGGCTGACTCCTGCCAGGGTGTCTGCAGGTTTTAACAAGTGCAATTTTAGACTTTTTTAGACCTTTTTTAGACCATCATGGGTTAAATTTAAGACCTTCACGAAATATTAAAAAAAGAAATAACAAAGCCAGATTGCGGTCAATTGACATTTGCTCGCACACAGAGAATCAAAAACTTGCTACTGCATCCAGACCTGCAAACCCCTCAGCGTAAAAAAGGTGACCGTGTCCGACAGGGGGGGTTATGTATTACTATATTATTATATATTATATTATTATATTAATATATATAATACATATACATGTATGATGTATGTAAACACAAACATACACACACACACACACACACACACACAGGGGAGAATACGTATTTGAACCCATGCTTAAGTTGACTTAAAAGAGGAATAGAAAATCATCTTCATGCCTTAATTAAAAAAATGAGTAAAAATCAAGGATTTTCTTCAAAAAATGAAGAATGTATTGAAATAAATAAATTTTCTTACTTAAATACAGGGGGCATTCAGTAAGTAGGCCTGTTTTGACCCCTATGTCAATTCCCATAGGTGCAGGAGGATTTTTTTAATATGCCTATGTTTTTATTTTTAAAGGCCAGCTATTTCATGGATCCAGGATACTATGCATCCTGATAAAGTTCCCTTGGCCTTAGAAATTAAAATAGCCCCACATCATCACATATTCTTCTTCACCATAGCTAGATATTACATGGTGTTTATTTCCAGTTAGCCTATTAGTCTGTTTGATGCTCATTGAGCTCAATGCAAATCAATGCACGTCCTGCGTTCTACAGAGGGTGCATTAAACGTTATTTGCACACCTATGACCTAGATCCAATTTGTTGGCCGTAATTTGGCAAACTCGTGAAGTTTAAATGAGCGGTCACGTTGCATCCAGGCTGTAGACGTTCAGAACATAACATTGTCGCACATGACGGTGGTTGATTTTAGCTAGTTGGATGGCATATAGGGCAATTGATGTTTCAAAGCTAAAGGTTCATAGAAAACAGATAGAACTTTAGAAATAAGTTGATATGTGGTGGAAAGTAGCCTAGTTCTACTAACAAGACAACATATTTTTAGCGATTTAAACCAAAGATTGTCTAGTTACACCGTCTCTGTTTCGTAACATCATAACAGGAAATTAACACAAATCAAATGGTGACACTGGAATAAGTGGGATAATGGACTCCACGGCGTTCGGTCCAAGAAATAAATGCACTTAGAAGGGGCCGCTTTACCTCTACGTTCATATTTGTGAACCGAACGCGGTGTCGTCCCTGACATAAATGACTGGCGCGGTAGCCAGGCGTCTTATCCAAACGTCAACTTGGCGCTGTGTTCAAGATTCAACTTGAGCACTGAAGCAAGTGCTAGCCTTCGATTGGCCCAGAGAAGTGTCAATTACAAGAATTAGCCAATAATGTTTCGCAATTCTAGCCCGCATTGCATACAGTTTAAGGGCAGCATTCAACAGCGTGGAAAAGGACGCAAAACAAAACAAAAAAACATTAGTCCTTTGTCGATATTTTGCATTGAAACGTAGGTCTTAAATTACCCAAACTCAATTTTAGACTTACAGTGCAAATATCTCTATATTTTAGACTTTTTTAGGCCTAAAATCGAAAATGTGTAATTTTAGACTTTTTTAGACTTTTTAAGACCCCGCGGACACCCTGTCCTGCTGAGCCTCCCCTTCAAACGCGCCAAGGGGCCCCATGTGGAAAGAGCCAAGAGCCAGCGCTCCCGCCCCCGGCCTTTGATGGGGAGCCCACGTATTTGTACAGCGCTAAGCCCCCCACAATCCATCAGCAGAGACTTTGGGGTTCCTCTTATCGGCCAGGCTGAGGAGGGAAGGGAGTAGGGGGGTAATGGGCCGGGGGGGCTGGGGGGGGCGTGAGGGGCGCTGCCCTCGAGAGCGGACGCCAGGGGCTTAGAGAGAGAGAGAGAGAGGAAGAGAGAGAGAGAGAGAGAGACGGAGGGTGGGAAGAGGGATGGGGAGGGTCACTGGCATGCAAAAAAAGAAAAGATGGAGAGATCATGAGAGGAATGAAGTCCAGGGAAGGAAACAGAGACAGAAGCCGAGACAGATGATGAGGGGATGGGGTAAGAGAGAGAGGAGAAGAAAGGAGAGATGAAGGAGAAGTTGAAGAAAGGGATGAAGGTTAACTGGAGGATAAATGGACAGATGAGGAGAAGAGTGCTGGTTAAGAGAGGACAAATGGAGAGATGGATGAAGAGAGTAGTAGCGATATGAAGAGAGAGCGGGGTTAAAAGGGAGGAGAAATGGAGGGAGACATAAGGATTAAGGAAGGAAAGATGGACAGATGAGGAGAGGCATGAGGTAGAGAAGAGAGAAAGGGCACCGGGGCCAGAGAGGAGTTTTTCATCGGGGGGTGTTTGAGTTTCTGTGTGAGCGGCGGAATCTAGCATGAGTCTGGACCACATCTGGTCCTGATCCCAGCAAATGCGGGCCAGATTAGAACCAGATTGGAACCGAATCAAGGCCAAACCTGGGCCACACTAGAATCCAATTCGGGCCAGATCAGTGCCAGGCCCTGTTGCTCAATTGCTCCCTGGTTGCTATCACCCTTCATCTCCCCACCCCCCTGATAACCTCAAAGCTTTGGAGACCCCTGCAGTGGAAAGAAAGGCACAGAAACATTAAGATGGCTCCCACAGCCTGCATGCATGTGCTGGCCTCAGAATAGCACAGAGCTGAGTACCACTGAAAGAGAAGCAAGCAGGTTAAACTGACCAGAACAAAGCGGTTTTATGACAGACAGACAGACAGACAGCTCACTCCTCAAGACAGGTGGATTTGGTGCTTATCTGCCACTGATCTGACAGAGTTGCCTCCAATCTGAGTTGCCATTCTGGTCTGATCATGCATGAAAGCTGGCTAGACATGAGGAGAGGGTCGGCCAGAGAGTCTACTTAGACCACTGAGGGGAAGTGTCGGATCCATATACTGCCCCCTTCTCTTATTTGGTGCTGTTTCAAACAGCAGACGAACAGACAAACACACACACACACACACACACACACACACAGGGTTGTAGTGGAGGCTAAACGCACGTTTACGCACCTCCTGAATTTCGTAAATAGCATTGAAGCACCTCTAAAGTGAGTTTATCCACCTTATCATTCTTAAACCACTCTAAATTATGTCGCCTGTCTATAGTTTTACATTGTTCATGATTTTAGTTTCATATTGTTGAACCTGTCCTGCACATTATGTAGTTTATCCATATTGTATTATGGTATACTGTGACCGATCGTCTTGCGGCAGTCAGAAGGAAGCATGAAACATTACTCCCCGCATATCATGTGAACAAGTTTGGATAATAAATGGCTTTGTTAAATGGACATACACCAATTTCTGAAGCATCCAGACAGCATCCTTTCACCTGAGTTTGCCAGAAAATGGCCTTGACCCAGAAACAGAAAACAACTTTGCGTTTTTGCGGTTAATTTCAGAAACAAAATTATTACTTTTTCCAATTAGCCTACAGTATGTTACAAGTAATGGATATAAAATCAGGTAGATAACTGGTTATTTAATGCAGGCATTTAAGCCACCGAAAGCTAGTGACAAGCTCCCATTTGCAAGTCAGCCCATGTTTGGCTACAATAATAATAATCATAACAATAATAGCCAACCACGGGAAAATGTGATGTAGACTGAATAAAGTTTAATTGATCAAAATTAGCTCAAAATAAAATACAATCTTGGGTACAAAGTCATCACAACTAATTGTGAATGATGCTACATAGTGTCACATCCCAGACATAATAAAGTCCTTAGAGAAATAACTGAGCAAGTTTACGCTGACAGGCTACCGTATGAATTGATAGAGGGGGAGTCCCCCCTCCCTTTTGCCCTTTCTGAAATGCTACTGGCACAGACATGTACAGTATTAAAAGCGTTAGCCAAATGTAAAGTATTAAGTCAACTAACTTGAAGGTGTAGATTTTGGCTTATTTTTCTTCTCTCTTTATTGTGATTTAATAAACTTTATAGACTTCAACCATATGTATTCCTTCTGGAGTTAAAAATTAACTTGGATTAATGTAGGAATTGAAAAGTGATTGTGTGGCCTATGAGAGGGAACACCCAATGATACCCAAATGGTAGCCTACAGTATATCGATATGGTCAGGATACATTCACCGGTAAACCGTGGTCTGCCTTACCGGTGACCGTGCCATGGTCCACCTGATCACAGAATTTATCGTTTTTTCCACCTATTTTTTACTACTACAGCCCTGCACACACACAAACACACACACACACACACACGCCACATGCCACATATATCCATGCACTCGCCAACTTTGAACCCACCCACAATTATACTAATACCTAACATAACAGAAATATACAAACACACAAAGACACACAGACACACACACACACACACACACACACACACACACACACACACACACACACACACACACACACACACACACATACAGATGTCCAAACACACACACACACACACACACACACACACACACACACACACACACGGAGCCTGAGGCGAAGGGGAAAACATTCATATTTATACCTCTCATTTCTGCCTGGGTCCCCTGCAGCAGCAGTGGCAGCAGCGGCGGCGGCAGCAGCAGCCTGGGCTCACACCGGCCTGATGAGCGCCATAAAACTCACACGCCATAAAAATTGATTTGAGGAGAAAGAGTGAGGAAATGGAGACACACTCGAAAATAATTATACACATGAACGCTTAAATGCCACCGCTGCGTCACCACCGCCAGAGTTTACGGCCGACATCTCATCCCCGACACGGCACCAGAGAGCGAGGCGAGCGGGGAAAAAAAAGAAAAGAAAAAAAAGAACGAAAACCCTCCGGTCGAGTATACAAACATGAAGATATACATTTATTTATACAGATGAATTTTAATTGAGATGCTTCTTTTTTATATTTTGTTATTATCGTCGCTCTCCTGAAGCAATTTGTTTCAGTTAGTCCTCGCATGCAGTGTGGGTTTAGACATGCTGTGTATGCTGATGCGTCTGTGTGTGTGTGTGTGTGTGTGTGTGTGTGTGTGTGTGTGTGTGTGTGTGTGTGTGTGCCTGTGGTGTGTGTGTGTGTGTGTGCGTGTGCCTGTGGTGTGTGAGAGTGTGTGTGTGTGTGTGTGTGTGTGTGTGTGCCAATCACATGGTGCTGTCAAAAGAGTGTTTGATGGCTATATCTACAGGGCAGGGCAAACGTGTGTAATCACACACACTCAATAAACTCAATGCAACCTATAATGAGCAAACAGCAGTATTTCAGAGACTAGGTGCCGAGGGCAAACAGAGAAATGAGCATGCCAAATAAGAGATGGATTTGAAAGAAAAGATAGATAGAGAGTCAGAGTCGATGAAAAGAGAGAAAAGGACATGGAGAGATTAAGAGACAAGGCGATAGAATGACAGGCATGGAGGGACACCACATAAGAGAGCTGAAAGAGAGAAAGAGAAAAAGAGAGAGAGAGAGAAAGCGAGAGAGAGAGATGCAAAAAAAGGACGAGAAAATTAAGGGAAAGAATAAAGTACAGAAAAAGGGTGAGACATAGAGAGAGACCGACACAGACGTAGATGGTCTAGCTGTTTCGTCTTAAACAGCTCTCAGCAGAGAGCAATACCATATCACCGCTCGACCATACATCTCCGTACAGAGAAGCCATTATTGACCTTCCAATTACTTCTGGCTGTACGGATTCGAGCGTCAACGGCACTTGTAATTAAGGCTGAAGTAATAGAGGCCCTGACGAGGAAGACAGTTCAGTAATGAATCCTATCAGCGAGAACACTCAATGACCACACGCTTTTAAAAAAGATCTTGGGCTTGTTTCAATTGGAGAGCATTTTTTTTTTAGCCTGGACAAACCCTTGAAGAGGTATAACCTAGGAGGAATTACCATTTCTTTGCCATTTCTTAGAACCCATTATGGTGGAGCCTCACAAGTGTGGGGCCTTTCTTTCTCTTCGTATGCGGTATCTGAGTCATGTCTACATCCTCTTAGATCTGAGCAAACCTGCAATACAGTCAGTCTGCTAACAGGGCTTACACTTTCCATCATACTCCTGAAGTATCTGTGCCTGTACTTGTGATGAACCACATATGGCTTATATAAGCATGCATGTTTTTTTTTTAATGTTTATACATATTCCTCTGAGATCTGTGCAGTGGAGAGCATATGTTTTGCTGTTGTTCACTTTCCCTCAGCTTAAACAAATCTTGTTTAAGGTCTCAAATGGATGCAGTACATAACTGAACACAGCTGTGAAATGTTAGTCAGTACTTTCTTTGCAGGCTTGAAACACATTAGGACAATAATACAAAAAAAATCATCCAAGCTGTCTCTATAATGTTAACAAGCTACATTTGAATGAAAAACGTTTGTAATCTGCAGTGCCTCAGTGTAACAAATTTATACCACGCTGACGTACACAACACGATACATCCATGTCGTGACCACAAGCAAAACATAGCCCACTCTCCCCAGTACTTTGTCTTTTTGTGCTTGTCTTTCACTTCCTATCTTTCTATGCTCCTCACCTCACTGTGGACCGCATGCGACCTGTCACATTTAACAGTGACCTTTGACACCTGTGAGTGTGACCTTGTGACCTCAATTAAACCAGGATTCCTCCTTGATCTCAGCATGCATTCAAACACCTACGGGAATTTGTCAGAGGACACACACACACACACAGCATGCCACACACACTCTACAACAGCATACACCATCATACTGTACAAACTAGTGCAAAGATGAATGGACGGATACAGACTCATCCATTCCACGCGCAAATAAACATAGAATAGTTTAACAAACAAATACAAACATTTATCTTTGCCCATATTGCTCCCCCAGCCACCCCTCCCATGTCTCCCACAAACATACCCACAAGCACATGCATGCCCACCCAGACATATGCGCAAGGCTTTCAAATGGGTACGAACACCAAATTCCAAATTCATGAGCACGCATACACAAACACACAAAACAAACACTCGCACTAATGAACTGGAACGGTGCAGTTTTCGAAACTGTGCTAAGATTTCTCAGAGATCGCTACAGAGGGAAGCATGTGTTTTCGCGGTCGTTCACGATGCCTCAGCTTAAACAAATCCCATCCTAGAGCTGTTGCATCGGCGCCATCCTTTCATTTGCTTGTTTTGCCAGAGGATCTTTTAATTATTCCTTCAGTGTTTATGTGGGGCTGTTTCCTCTTGGGTGTGTCCGGGCATTCAAGATCATTCTGCTTTTATCTGTAATTGCTTGTCCCCGAGATTTATGTATTTTCATCATGGGCAGTCATTGCCACGAGTGCATGGGAGGGTATCAACACATCAAACTGAATTCCCATGTCTCTCGTTGCTGGTGACTGTTTTCATATGAAATTGAGCTGTTCGTTCATGTGATGGACAAAGTTAGCAAAATGTTAGCAAATATATTTTTTTTAAAACCATCTTCCCACCCCAAACCTCTCTTTCTCTTGCGATCTCTCTCATAAACATTCTTCTGCACCAGGTTCTCTAATTCTGCTCAGGTCTCTAGTGAACAGATTTTATAGAATAAATCACAGCCTGGAGTTCCAGGCTTCATTTAGTCTCAGACACACCTGATAACAGAGGAGTAAACTGCCACCGTAATACCCTGACACATGCACAAACATGAATATACATGTGTACAAACATATACCCATACACACATCTACGACGACACACGTTTCCAGAGCTATCATGTGAATCCCACCACACACTAAGGATTCAACGGTACAGTGTGCCCACAGTTCGATATATATATCAGTGTTTCCCCTACAATGTATTCAGCAGTGGCGCAGCACCACGGCTGGATTTTCAGCACCACTGCAACATCTTCACATGATCAGTAAGGTCACCACAATTAGGCCTACTTCCACATTCTAAAAGCACAACAGTGAACGTCATTGTTGCAATTGGGGTACTTGACAGACCCTAGTCACTGCTGGAAAAAATTCTAGGGGAAACACTGTATATCACATCTTTTGGGTCACGTTAACGGCACAGTTTCGGTATTTTAATATTAAAAGATTTAAGTAATAAACCATATTTTGCCTATAGGCAACAAAAATGGCAGTGTGACTGACGATGCCTATAGTTTTTAACTATGGTCATCAATTTAGTTTAAATTTCTCTCACTGTGATGTTTCATACCAGGGGGGGCTGGGAGATGAAAAGCGTGTTTCTGGTGTGGTTTTGTTAGTTTATCTACCTACAGTATAAGAACAACGGCAAGTTACTGACAGATTACCATGAATATTGAAGGAAAGAATGGGCAGGAGGGACCCGTTTTTTCGATGTGTAGTTTCACTTTAGATAAATTGTGACCCTGTAAAGCGGAACCAGTCGTTTCTGTAAAATGTACTAAATTAAGTTATTGTGCTCACGTGAACAGCCATAAACTAAGCTTTCCAACAATATGTATATCAAGGGTGTTTCACAAACTATCGCTAAGATAACCGCATCCAAAGTTGACATGGTTCTCCTGTCACGATATGCCAGAAGAGGAGAAATCACCTTTTTAAGCGGCACGTGCACAACGGGAATGACAGCAAATGTGTTGAATCCTGCCAGGTTTAACAGTCAAAACGTATGTTTTTCCATGAAATGCGTTCACGATATGAAACTGTAGACTGTATACAGTCAAATTATGCGAAAACGTGAAATTCAACATTTTAACCCGGAAGTTTGTTATTGTTGATTTTCTCAAAATAACGTTGTGCGCAAAACGACTGATTTCGCTTTGAATGGTCACACTTCAAGAAACGTGTTTTGGCAGCGAACAATGAATTTGTTTATTTTAATCACAAATTGTTGTTGACAAGCAACAGTGACAGACTGTTTGGCTTGTTGACTCTCGTTGCTGCACTACTGTAGCTCCTAGCAATGGATACGGTTGGGCAATAGCAATAAGCTACTGTATGTTAGAAGCATCCACTTCAGTTGACTGCATTTGTAAAGTAATGCTTGTGGGCTAATAGGACTACTTCGTTTGTTTAAACGTCTTTCGTTTGTACCAAAATCCTAAATTCCCCCTGAGTTTATGTGAAAGATATTTTTTGTCTCAAATTGTTTTGTATACAGGTGTCAGGGCCCATGCACTGGTTCTCTGAAGGTTCATTTGCATTCGGTTCAATAATGTACCGTATACCGTTGTATCCCCTCTACACACCAGAAACATATGTGCAAACACTGCAACGGCAATTCAGATGTGTATTCAAATCCACAAACAACGTTTGCAAACAGTCTTGAATTTTTAGTCTGAGGAGGTAGTTCTCCGCGAACATACTGTACAGTGGAACTGGACGTGAGTTTGACGAAGGCAACAATGCAATTATTGTTAGAATGGAATGTTTACAACAAATCCTTCCAATTTCAATGTTCAAAGAAAACATGTTCATTTGAACACACCTCTGGTTGGGCTTCATTGGTAAAGTTGAGAAGCAGCAGTAAAGTGAAAGGGAGGAGCATAACTCTTGGGGGGTGGGAGGGCCAAGGAGCAGAACATTATTAAGGGTGAAGATGGACATATTGACTGACAGTCAGAGAAAAAGACAGGGAAACAAAATGACTGACAGAGTGAGGGAGAGAATACAAGTTGGGGGGGGGAGAGAATTGGAATGTAGAGCGGGACAGACAAAGAATGAGAGAGAGAGGGAGAAAGAGAGAGAAGAGAGGTGAGAACAGAGAGTAGAGCGTTAACGGATACCATAAACACAGGGCAAATGAGACAGACATCGAACGAGTGAAAGACGTGTTAATGGATGAACGTTCAGTCGGTCTTGTGAAGAGATCCTGCCGACCACGCCAACTCAAAAAGCCATGATGACCTGCGCTGAGAGATGAGGGGGAGAGGCGGAACAAGGGATCAGAGAGAAAGCAGACGGAGGAGAAGTCAGTTTCCTCCCACCATTTAGGTAACCTTTCCACCTCCCACAGTTGTTCTCTTTTGCTTTTTTTTTTAGCTCAGGGGCACCTGTTTGTGGTAACATCAAAGAGAAAAGGAGAGGATGAGACAGAATAACACAGGGGGAGAAAGAGAAAAAGGAAGAGGACAAGGTAACATATGGGAAGGATGTTAGACAGAGATAACAGGAAAAGATATACACAAAGAAGCATACACACACACACACACACACAGAAAGAGCAAGAGAAAAAGTGAGAGAGAGAGAGAGAGAGAGAGAGAGAGGCCAGTCCACACCCTGATCCACTTCACCCCCCCCCCCCCCCCACCACCACCACCTGTTAGTGAGGCCGTATATCCATCCTAGCCTGACCAACCCCTCCTACATTTATCCACATTCACATCCAGTTTGATTTTCACTCATGAATCTCCTTGCCACTCACCCCATCATCACATCACAATCCTTTGTGGTTTCACCCACTCCCCCCACATCATTGCGACCCTCGTCCATTTCCACGATTTACACACCCACGACTCCGTCCCTCAGATCATCCCCGATTTAGCCGTTCTCCATCAAGCGTCGGACGGCCTCAGAAACCTGCCTCTGCCTCTTCCCCCCTCTGAGAGATTTATCCCAACCTCCACTAATCTGCCCATTCCTTCAGAGATTTATCCCCACTCTCTGTTTATCTTCCAGTCCGTCACCTCCTCCATCACCTGTTCACCTGCTCTCTCTCTCTCTCTCCCTCTCTCTCTCTCCCTCTCTCTCTCTCTCTCTCTCTGTCTCTAGGACTGGGGCTCTGTCCGAGGATGGCTCATGTGGGGCATGTGTGGACTGCGGGGGTAGTGTGACGAATGTGATAAAAGGAGACAAAACTATGGCTATGTAACGGATTCCAGCTAGCTTAGCTGTGCGTGTGGAACGTTGGTAAACCTCACTCCTCAAGAGTGCTGCTGCTGCAGGCATGAAAGCTAGTGGGCTGGGCCTGATGGGCTTTTAGCTCGATTGTCAGCACACTCGCCTCCGGATCCGAGGTGCGGCTGTTTTGCGGCTTCAAGTCCGGGCATCAACACAACGCAGGTTGCAGCTACATCCACACTATTCCGATTTTGCTTTTCCAAACGTTGGTTTGTTTTTAAATACATTTTCTGATCACATAGCACTTTCCAAACGTTGTCGTACGGGACACATGGACAGTAGTGGCGGACACCTGAAGTGTGGATCACCATCCACACAAATCAGATGATCATTCACACAATTGTCAACATTATTAAATGTGACATTTACAGATGCTACCAAAGACTCTATGTTCCATTCACCACTGGCAGGCTAGTAGTGGAAGTCAAAGTATATATATATTATATGTCATCATTTTCAGATTCTTCCGGACTCGTCCTCCCAACTAAAACACAGAGCTGGAGTTTTCAAATCATTCCATTTCAGGAGCACAAAAACACCAGAGTAGTGTACATCATGTACTGCATGTGTGTGTGTGTGTGTGTGTGTGTGTGTGTTTATTCTTCTGCTCTGTCTAGCTCTTTCTCTCTGGGGCTTGGGAGCATGAGGCCCTTTCAAAGGAAGGCTCCAAAGGTGTGTGTGACCTGTGAGAGTGAGGGGCAGATGTGGGTTTCGGAGTGGCCAACCGAGAACCTTCAACTGAAATATGGCTACTGAGAGGGCAGCAGAGGGCAGATTGGAGGAATTTCATTCGCGAAAGGAGTTTGTGTGTGTGTGTGTGTGTGTGTGTGTGTGTAGGACTTGTGTGGGTAAGGGACTTATATGTGGGCCAGTGCAGTTGACATTGAGCTGATGGAGTGGGTCACAGTGGTGTGTGTGTGTGTGTGTGTGTGTATGCGTATATGTGTGTATGTGTGCGTGTGTGTGTGTGGAGAGAGATCACAGGAGGATGAAAGTGAGTAGATAAGGTTAAAGTCCAAGTGGGACTTAAAGGAAAGCAGAGATGAGAGCATTTGTGTGTGTTTCTGTTTGTGTGTGTGTGTGTGTGTGTGTGTGTGTGTGTGTGTGTGTGTGTGCGCGCGCACAAGGAAGTGAGAGAGAGACAGAGAGTATGTGAATGCGGGTATATGAATGTTTATATATGTCTGTCTGGTAGCACATGTGTATAGCCACAGAGGAGACTCATGTCCAGTGGTCAGTCATTGCCGGGGGCACCTTCATGAACCGATCCCTTGGGAGTGGTCAGGCGGTGCTCCGAATGACCTTCCCAGGGGTCGGCGGCCCTCATTCCCCCTCTCCGAGTCCCATCTTCCCACATCCATTACCCCTCCACCACCGCTTTCAACTGCCCCCAGAGCCCATCCTCTTCGCAGGGGCCCTCTCTGATTCAGGCCCTCCATCACACCAGCCCCTCATAAATCTTGATGGGGAAAATTAGCCCAACGTATCCATCAGTGCTAATGGTTGGATCGCTGCGCACATCTGACGGAGTAAGCCTCACATGCAGATACACACATGTACACACACACACACACACACACACACACACACACATGTACACACACACACACACACACACACACACACACATGTACACACACACACACACACACACACACACACACACACACACACACACACACGTACACACACACACACACACACACACACACACATGTACACACACATGTACACACACACACACACACACACACACACACACACACACACATGTACACACACACACACACACACACACACACACACACACACACACACACACACACACACACACACACACACACACACACACACACACACACACACACATACACACACACACACACACACATGATTTTGCAGTGTGTTTTAAACACCTATAGTTTAAGTGTTTAAGTGTTTAAGTGTACAACTGTAAGCTTAAGGCAGAAGTGTTTGTGTTCAAGTATGTGGGAAAGGGAAAGTGTATGTGTGTGTGTGTGTGTGTGTGTGTGTGTGCATACAGTATGTGTGGTGTGTGTGCCTGTAAGAGAGAGAGCTCCTCATTTTAAGACTTCCCTCTCATACCAGAATGCCACTGGGACCCTCAGAAGACTGTTGCACGAACTTTTCAAGGGCAGAGGATGGCATCTTCCCACAGCCAGAGCATTTACGGGCTCCCATAAGGACCAAACAGTGCGTAAAAATGCAATAATTTGTGAAGGAATTGCTTGTCTGAAGGTCCTTGGGTGAAGGCCCCCGCCCAACTCTCAAAATTCCAGTTTACACAAATATGGCCCCACGGTTTACTCTTCAGGATATTACTGTGTAAGAAACACATTTCCAGACAATAGACAATAAAGGCAATATGTGGGATGGAGTGAGTGATTTTAACGGATGGTGATGTGAAACATGGCACTACTGCACAGGTGGGTATGTTGTCCTGACCATTCAAGTTGCTTTATCTCTCTTCCTCTTGATAGACAGTGACAGTGACAGAGAGAGAGAGGGAGAGAGAGAAAGAGGGGATATGATATGATTTGTGAGTCTGTATCTGTGGATCTGTATGTGTGTTTGCATTTGTGCTTGTGTGTGTGTGCGTGTGTGTGTTTGTGCGTTTGCACATGTGTGTGCATGTGCATGTGTGCACGCTTGCCTGCGTGCCTGTGTGTGTGTGTGTGTGTGTGTGTGTGTTTTCCACTGTCCCCCTCCTAAGAGAGCTCTCCATGGGTGGCCTCTGACGCTGGCCCCAGTTAACACCCTAAAGAGTCCAGTGCCCCCCTGTCTGCATGGCTGCCACACCAGTCAACACCAGCACTGTTTGCTCACCTGCGTGCCACAGGAAAAAGAGAGGAAGGAGATACCTTTCTCTCTCTCTCTCTCTCTCTCTCTCTCTCTCTCTCTCTCTCTCTCTCTCTCTCTCTCACTCTGTCTCTTTCTCTCTCATTCACTCACTCACTCACACTCCACAGACTCCTGCTGCCTATTTCTCTTTCTCTTTATCTTTCTTTCTCTCAGTCATTCACTCACCGTCCTCGGTATCTCTCTTTCTGTCTCTCTGCCATTCTCTGTCTTTGTGCTTGTGTCATGGGCTTGTTTACATGTTTTGACTATCGCGCTGCGCTGCAGACTACCATTTCAAGACACCAGTCACACTCCACAGAAACCCAGGACTCTTAAGATTCTAAAGTGTGGAGTATTTCCAAAAGTATTCAAATGCTCATTTAATTCTGAGAGAATAATTATAGCTCACAATATATCAGATATGTTTGTTTTTTATTCTGAAATATTGAAATAGCGCACCGGGAGATGTATTTGTTTTATTACTACTGCTATTAATACTAATTATTAGGTTTACCTTTTTTATGTTATTGAAGGTAATGTTATCCTTTAACAAATTAATTGATACATTGATCTACTTTATGAAGAATGAGTAGGCACACCTGGTGTTTTCACTAGTTGCCCAGACTATTCACTCTAGAGTATTGTTTTAATTGTGTGTAGAAAACGTCACTGAATACAGTACACACAGTACGATATATTACCAAACACATCAGTTAGCAGCTTGCTTTCATGAGTTCCAGCTGTGCATCTGTTGGCATTAACATGGATTGCTGGCTATTGCTACATACAATAGTTAGCTTGTTAGTTTAGAGAAAACCTCATTTCATATTTCAGAACATTCTAGTTTAGAACAGTTCTACATTCTTGCTTGAAAGTTCTGATTCTATCTATGGGTTGCTAAAGCACTGTACAGTATATAATTCATAGACTCTTAAGCCCGGCGCCCACTGGACACGCCGTTCAGCGGTGTTCGGGGGTCTGGGCTTGACGCGCAGGATTTTAGAATAGTTTTCTATCTCTGTGCGGCTGCTGCACGGCAGACGTTTCCAGTGGGCTTTGCTCCATTGAAAAGTTCTAATTTGTTTATTGTCGCGGCGCGCCACGTACGTGTCCGGTGGGCGCCGGGCTTTACTTAGTGTAGCTGTGTTAAGTTTATCCTTGGGTTAGCTCTGCCATCTGTAGTTTCTGAGGTAATGTACTGTAGCTAACACTATAGCAAGAAGACCAGCCATTACCATCAACTCCATCTGTATAGAAATATGAAAAAAATGGCTATAATAACAACGTATGTATGTACTGTGCTGGCGCCTCTATTATAATATTTATTTGCCATGTTTATAAGTGTTCAAAGTCTGGATTGGTTAAGATTATTAGCAGACTGAAGAGAGGCTCTGGCCCTGATTGGCTGGGCTCCAACATGGACGCATGCTGAGACCCACAATCCATGCCAGATTGAGGCCAGACCTTTTTTCAGACTCCACAACTAGCTGGAATCTTAATAGAACACACAAAACAAATGATCTAATTCTTTTCCGTAATTAATCTAATCTAATTCGACTTTATTTTGGTATGTTGATTATTAATAGCCATTATTACAAATTGGTGCATTTTGCTCATGAAAAAATAAACTCTGCTGGATCAGAGACTAGTGCCTTCAAAGCAAATGTTTCCACCCCTAAAAGACATTCATCATTTGACGCTATTGGCTATATCGCACAAAGAGATCAGTGCCAGCTATATTCAGCGTGTTGTGTGCAAGGATAAACAGGACTGAATGTGATTCATTTAAACCTGATTTAACAGATGTCCCTGTGCACACACCATTTTTCAAAACTTGTTATGGATCTGGTTACAAAATACAATAATACTAAGGGCCATTAGTCCTTTCAGCAAAGCCTAATTGGCTTGCAAACAAAGAAGGGCTGTAAATATGTCAGCAACATGCCTGACACTTTTCCATTAAACAGGCGAGTCCAGGAATGGTTCTCACCCAGACTGC
>NC_084996.1:30466065-30473565 GCF_963854185.1 Sardina pilchardus
GCCGGCTTTCTTTTGATCTTCCATGTTGTGTCAACTTCATAGGGCCAAATAAACGTTGTTGACTGTGGGGGTTTTTTTCAAACTTGACAGAACATTCTGTTTCAGTGTCAGTGATTCAATCTGTTTTCAGCATGTAATTTACTTACTACTAAAGTTGTTTTACTGGTCAATATTGCGTGTTCATCTCTGTGGACACATTAACACATCGTGTTTGATCTGATCCAACTAAAACACTTATTTAAGTGACTCACATAGTGCTTACCCACACTTGCTTGATCTGGATAGGTTGACCCAGTACGCCTTATGCTCCACCCCTTTCCCCACCCTTCCACCCACCGATGGCGCTTGTCATTTGGGTGTGTGACAGGGGGACATCCTGGGTATTGATGATGTTTGTTAACGCCCTTTGGAAGCAGGGCATGCGGTTGCCAGGCACCACAGAGGGGTCTCATCGCTTATTCTGTTAACCGCCCCCGACTGTCACCACCGGCGCGATGGCACATTAGGCATATCTCCGCTGCTCGTAATGGCACTGTCAGGCCAAACATTAGCTCTCAATTAGCCCCAACGGCTAGGCTATTTTTGGCTGCTGAGTTGTGTCACCACGCCGCGAGGTGGTTGTCACAGCATGGTGGTAGCTTTTGTGTAGCTTTCCTGGCTCGTCCCTTCGGTATTGTTGCTAGTTGCATACTCACCAGTGGTGAGTAACACCCTCAGATATCTGGCTATGATACATACTGCACCTCTTGAATGTCTTCAGGTGGGTTTGTTCGGTGGGTATTTTGTTTAGTGGGTTACCGTTTGTGACACTCAGGAGATGCAAGAGACAGACGAGGAGAGCATCATCAGGTTATTAATCAGTGGTTTTGATCTATCGCTCAAAGAGACTCTGCATGCAGGAATGCATGGACATGTTCATTATCCATTGGTTTAGGAGTCACAAGAGAATTTTAGTTACAGCTCCTTGAGCATACATTTTCTCCCCTACTAATTAACTTCTTACATTAATCATTAAAATGACAACAAAATCCAATGGAAAGTCAAGCTTGTTGCATTCATTTAAAAATCTGGTGCGGTGTTTTTTTCTTTTTTTCACACAAGGCTTTTTTTTTTCCCTTCCCCTAGCAGAACTAATTAATAAAATCATTGTACCATGCCCTTTAAAAATGAATGCATTAAGAAATCTCTTGGCTCAATAGAGACTGTGTGTGCCATATAGGTAAACACATTTATGCATTATTATGCTCCCTCTCCTGTGCTTTATCCTAAGCAAAGACTGCTATCCAAACTTTATACTATAGTGTGCCAACATCGCACACCGCCTCCACCCCCTACTCCCTCCACCCATCCTCTTGCTTGTGTGTATTTGCTGGAAATGATTCAGCAAACCTGACCCTGACTGTTTTCTGCAAGTCTATCGATCAGCTCGGGCCTTGGTGGCTTTGTTGCGGGTGACCCGATACTTTGTCTCCTCTTCACTCGTCCGTCTAAATCAATACCTCTCTCTGTCTCCGCCGGACTGCGGATCTGCTCGGGAAAATGCAAACTCCAGCGTGGTCCCTCTGGAGATGTTATATCAGATCTCGCTGCGAGCGAAATGACTCCTAAGATCTCAGAACAGTAAATGAAGATCTGGAAAGAAACAGACAGCACAAAATTACATGCAGTGCCACACTCACTAAAAGAACTTACAAAAACCTACATATAACCAACAAGATCACACCCGCAACCATTACTAATTTGCAACCTTCACAACTTTTATCATATTTTAGCATTCGGAATTTTGGACATAGGACCTCATTTCCAACTCTGGGTGATATAGGTCGGTGAAGACCATTTTCAGTGAATTTCTGCCCTTCCTATGAGTTGCAGCATTCATCTCGTGCTAATCTGGTGCCAAGATAACGCAAGTCAACGGTAACATCCAGCCTGCCACTGAACACACTCCACAGAACACCCGAAACAAATACATTTTAAGGTCAGACTATCGATGCACATGCCTAGTGTTGATAGAAGCATGTTAGAAATAAAACAAACCTTGCATCGCATTGCAATAGCCTACTTTGTTCCCTGTATGGCAGTGGCGGATTGATATTGAGAAACTAGTCCCTCAAAATGTAATAAATCATTGAGTTGCAAGGTTAGTTTTATTTCTAAAATTATTCTATCAACACGGACATGTATATCGATAGTCCGACGATTTAATTGACTTGTCTCGGGTGTGCGGTGGAGTGAGTAAGACTGTTGTTGATGTCAGACTGATGTTACCGTAGAAATGTGTTAGCTCAAAACCAGCGTTAGCAAAGGGGGACGCTGCAACTGAAGGAAGGGGCTAAACGCGATAAAAACGGTCTCCACCGACCTATATCACCTCGGTAAAGTTGGAAATGAGGTCCTATGTCCAAAATTCCGAACTATTCCTTTAAGGTTATCCAATTCTAAGGCCAATCATTTAACTTCATAATTACAAGATGAACTATTTTCCAATGTTTTGCTGTGAGTCTACAAATGTGTTTACTGGATGCTGAAAAGGGGTGGAAGGGGAACATAATGATGGAAAGTTATACAATACTGTGTGCCACTTTGGGTAAAAATGTGTGCTAATAACCACATGCAAATGTAAAAAAGGTAAGGCGTGGATATCTTTCAGCTCAAAATAAATGTCCAGGTGGGTCCAACACTGAACAATGCTTGTGATATTACACTCAAGTAAGGTAGGTTGTTATTTTTGACTATGTTTTTTCCGAAGGGTCTGACAGCCATATTCATTTGACTTTATGCTCGATTGGGCAGCTTAATGTTGCTCTGGCTCGAGCGCCCCAGGTAATTGCTGCTCATTTTACGTTGGCAGGCCTCGAGGCTTCTGTCCGTCAGTGTCAGTATTACACATCAGGGCTCTGTGTGTGTGTGTGTGTGTGTGTGTGTGTGTGTGTGTGTGTGTGTGTGTGTGTGTCTGAGCAAGAGAGAGGGGGAGAGCAACTAAGGGGGCCATCCACTAAAACAAATAAGCTTAATGTTAATGAACAAGTACAAGCTTGTGTACGACTGTGTAAACAATGTAATTATTCCACATACAATTAAAAAAAATCACACTGCTTAAGTGAACATGGGCATGCTTACTAATTAACCAGCATTGACTAAATGTCAATAATTGTTGTTTCAACTCATTCAACAGTAAATATACTCACTTTCAAAAGTAACTTAGTTGTAGTTAAATATTAGATGAATTGGCCAGCTCAATTACTGGATACACTTCCTTATGAGTATCATGTGCAAAATGATGCTGCTTTGTGTTCTTAATTAAAACCCAATACAGGCTTTTTCATAAGTATGCTTATAAAGATGTGTGGGTATGCTGAATCTGTAGTGTTTAAATTGCATGAATGCAAGATGGTCTCCATACATATACACTCTGAATGGATGTTGATGTGTGTAGGTACTGTATGTCAGTGTGCCTATGAACGTATGTACTTGCTGTCCCTTTGAGAGCTGTGTGAGGTGTGTGTGTATGTTTTTGCTGTGTGAGGTGTGTGTGTATGTTTTTGCTGTGTGTGTGTGTGTGTGTGTGTGTGTGCGTGTGTGTGTGTGTGTGTGTGTGTGTGTACACGCGCATGCAAGTGTCACTCACTAATCTTGTGTAACTTTGCTTCCAGCCTGTGATCTCATCTCAGGTCCATATGGGGCACTGGAGAGGGACCCTGCTCACAGATGGCTAATCACACAGGATTTTCCACCCCATCTATCTAACAATCACACACACACACACACACACGAACACACACACGCGCACGCGCACACACACACGCACACACGCACACACGCACACGCACACACACACACACACACACACACAAACATAAACAAACACACACACACACACACACACACACACACCAACAGAGATAGAAAGATGCCGGTATGGTTCACATCTCTACAGTGAAAACAATAAAGAATGTTTTTTTCTAGGCTGGGAAATGCACTTGGATCCACAGGGCACCATACATGTTCTAAATTGGTCTGAGGATCCTTTAAAACCTCTGTGTCAAGCAAAAAAGCAACGTTCTACTAAAACTACAAGTTTGATTGTGTCTACAAAGATCTTGTGTAAAGAACAAGAGGACCAAGACAGACTTAGAGGGACCTGTCCAGTGTTGCTGATATTTAAAAAGGCACCACTCACGCAGGTTGGAAGGTGCTTTAGATATGTGTCACAATGCTATAATGGTTAAATCATAAATTACTATAATATTATTCTAACTATATCTAATTATATTAAATATCATAATTCAAGGATTAGTATTGTGTAATTGTTTTATCCTGTGCCAGTTAAAAGAGTGAATTTTGCTAACAACATTATGCACTATCATGCTTACATTAGTTACAGACTACAGGTTACAATTATGAAAACATTCAATAATGTATTACCTTGATTTATATATATATATATATATATATATATATATAATGATGATGCCATCTATGCCTAGTTAGCATAACTACATGTATGCAAACATTAGTCCATGTGCTCTACTTAATGTAAAGGCATAAGTGTAAAAGCCTGAATAGGTTACAGTGACAGATCATTAAAAAGCAACCCTTGATATCTCTATTTCATCAAGATTGGAAAATAACCCTATGGAGATAATAGATGCGTGTCCTGGAAATCCATCTTGTAGACTCTCTCTCTCTCTCTAACACACACACACACACACACACACACACTCACACACACACAGTCTCAGGGTGCCCTCTACACAGAGGGGCACTTCTTCATGTACGCAAATGCTAACAAATTAATTTCATCTGCACTCATCATTCAGATGAAGTTAAGAGGAAAGAGAGAGAGAGGGGGGGGGGGGGCTGCACAGCCGGGAGGAAGTAAAATATAACATTTTCCAGGTGATAAATTTTTCCAATTTCTGCGAGACAAGTACATAAACTCGTTCAATTAAGAGGGGAATCTGGAAATGAGGGAGACTGGCTAGCCAAACGGCCCCAGCCTTGATGGATAATTTTATTGACTGGAAAATTGAATCAAATTGCTTCATTGAAACAACCCCCCCCCCCCCCCTCCCTCCCCCCTCTCTCTGTACCTCCCCGGTTTAACCTACTCCCCCACACCAAACCCATTTCATATTCCTGTTGGTTTGTTTCCTCCCATGTTGTTCAAACAAATTTGATTGTAGAGATTATTCTGAACACAAGATTGCTTTGGTAGTAGTTGGTCTGTGTGGTGGGGGTGACGGTTAGGGGGATCTGAGTGAGTCATTTGCCATCATCCCATATAGTACAAGGGTATAATATGTTTTCCCTGTCTTGTCTATACTGTAAGAGGATAAAAAAAAACGCTGCCTGCTCTAGTAATTTCCTCGGTTTCGTTAAAGTAATGTGAGCCATAGGGATACCTTCAGCGAGTCCAGATGGATATTATGTTCAGATAACTGTCAAAGGCGGCCCTGTTCCGCGCTGTCATGACGTCTCGTTGATGTTCTTGTCATCTTGCACTTGTCCTAGGCCTACACCTTTGAGAGGGTATAACGTCACCGGCCATTTTTCGCCAGCGCACAACGGGGGCCTGAGCCGGTGCCTCTCCCGTCCAGAATAACGAGTCGGCCGCTAATTCCGCGCGGGCCAATAAAACGCCCATTCATCCCCATCATGTGTAACGTATCCATCTGCTTCTCTGCACGAGCGGCGCGGGGACTACCCAAAGAACGACCATTTGTTTTCATCCCCGTGGCCTCTTCCCAGAGCCCTCGCTGCAGGTAGCCTACCAAGGAAATAGGCGAAGATCAGTCAGTGGCCAGGTCAGACTAGGGCATGACCAACACGCCTTAAAATGTTATAAATTAGCGATGATGGCTTTACCAAAAACCAAGGCCTGACAAATACCGAGACATTCGACGTAAAAAGGTCACATACAATGAAGTCATCCTGCCCACCTTAATTATAATTGCATATGATGTCTTACTGTAATTCCAGCGATAGTCACATGACAATAAGTGAGCGCAGTAATCTGCCCTCTGTCATTTCACCTTTTCAATATGATGTTTTATGCCCACATACCTTAGATGCCTAGTCGTTGTTAGTCAGGCTTCCAAGTGTAGCCTGCCTAGGCTAGCATTCCAACATGGCCTAAATGATTCTGGTCATTGGTGATGTGATGAAGATAGTAAAGATTTCTATGGGCCTACAAGACGACAGAAGAAAGCCCATGCTGACGCACGCACTCACACGCTTGAAAAGGGATTTGACTTAGATTAATCGTGTTTTAAACAAACGTTTCCAACAATTTCCCTGACCACGGTTCCTAGGTGAGCCATTTTTCTCCCGAGGTGTCTTCCCTGAGGTAACGCAGGGGCTCTTCCCGCGCTATTCTAAATGAGAATGCGCGTGAGCGGTCCTCTAGCCCCACAAACACACCACACGCGCTACAGGGGAAGAAGAGCAATGACAGAGCGATGAATCACCATTAAAAACACCGCTGTCCTTAAAGTGACTTTGAAACTTTCCACCAGTGGAGAGAAAAGACAAAGCCAGCAAAGAAAGTGAATATGTCGTATGCACCTAGTTAATTTGTCATTCCGTCAGTGTTGAGTGAGTTTTTGTATCATGTCAGTAGGCTATGTGTTTGTCCAATTATCAAATGTGGGATTGTACTATAGGCTACTATAGCCTACTTATACTAATTATTTGTATTATTATATTATTATAATTACATTAAATTACTTAAATTACTACACTTGTTAGGTAATTATGGAGTTTACTTTGGGAGGAGACACATGACATTGTCTTCAGCCATCTTTTTGCCAGTCACTACTCATAGAGCACAGGCTGATGATCCAGGGCCCACTTGAGTGGGAACTGGACATCTGGAAGTTGATGGGTTGGAACAGGGAAATTGGGACAGCGAAACTGAGGGTGGAGAGAGAGAGAGACCTCAGTAAACTCTTGATAGATTATAGATTTTCTTCTCAAGCATGCACGCATTATATGCCCCATTCTTGTACACCCATCATTAAACCCTAACGTGAAATCAATGCACGCCTGCGATGCAAGACCCACTGCTCATGTTTAGTCTGGCACAAATTCGTTTTCGCCTCTTAATCCGTGGCTAATCACTGCCTGATCGATACCTTGCGTCGCCCGCAAACCCCTGAGCTGCGCAGAGATCAGTGTCGGTGACAGACAGGCAGAGAGGCACAAGACCCAGCCGACACAGACACATGCGCGCACACCAACGGGCAGCCAGGCGAGCTTTGACATCACTCATAATTAACAGACTGTGCCCCTCCACTGGGCTGCTCCCAGCTCAGGCACACATTAAGCTCATTAAGGCCTCTGTCTGTGTTCAGAGCAGGTACTGGTGGTAGGCTATGATGTAGGGAGACAGACATCCCCGGTTTCAGGGGACAGTCCCCGTTTTTGGTTGCCTGTCCCCGGGAAAATATAGAAAAATGACCTATGTCCCCGTTTTATGACGATAAAACTTATGTATAT
>NC_084996.1:30481065-30486065 GCF_963854185.1 Sardina pilchardus
ACCATCTCTCTCACTTCAGCTCCCCATTCGTCATCGCATCTTTCTCTCATTCTCTCTCTCCTAAATTCTCTCTCCCCCCTCTTTCACTCCCTCTCTCTCTCTCTCTCTCTCTCTCTCTCTCTCTCTCTCTCCCTTTGGCTAGGGTACAGTAGCCTTTTTAGAACTCCTTGATCCATGTAATGGTTCAATAAAGGGTCAAAACACCACCTCTTCCCCCCTCCTCCCGCTCCCCGCTCCACCCTCTCTCCATCTCATCCTCTGTCCCTATGTGACTGCTGAGGTATAGCCAGCCAGACCTTGCCAGTCTCTTCTCTCTTCTCTGTTCTCAAGTGTGTCTTCCTGGAGCTCATCCCCTGACGTGGCGCCCTGACTGCAGACAGACTGGCCTGAGCAGACTGCAGGAGCCCTAACTCGCTTAGGGTCGTCTGTGGTCAGAGAAGGGCCCATTCACCCTAAGTGAATTTCAGCCAGAGCACAAACGGGACACTGAGGTCCGCAGAAGTTTTGCCGTCCTTGAAACTCCTCCCAAAAACAAGCCAAGCCAGACGGTCTGGCATTTCAGATGCAGAATTAGATGATGTGAATGAAGGCCTCAGTTGATACTGATGGTAAATGAAGAGTTTGGTTACAAAACGCTATATCCTCAATTGTCATGAATTTTCATGGATAATTTTTTAATTGTTTGTTTTCCAGGTAATTTCAGGGGAGCTGTAATTGGGTTGATGTTGCTATTTGATATATCTTTACTCAATCAAAACAACACAACTGCTAAATTATTTATATTATCTGAGATACACAATTAAATAATATGATTTATTCATGGGTTTTTTAAATGGATATATAACTCTTAAATACCATATATATAACGCATAAATACCCACAAACACACAAGCACACCCACCTATACTGAAATTTTGTGTGATAGTGGATATTTGTCTATGGCCTGTAGCCCTTGTGACCTGCAGCCCTATATGCTCCACAATACTCCAGTGTTTACCTTTCCTGCGCACCTCTCTTGCCCTCCTCTCTCTGTCCTATCCTTTCTGTCTCTTATCTTATCATATTCTCACTTGCCACTCCTCTCTATTTGTTTCTCTATCCCTCTCTCCTTCTCCCCTCACTGTCTTTCCTCCTGTCTCCGTCACCCTCTCACACCTCTCCTCTCCATCTCTCTCTCTCTCTCTCTCTCTCTCTCTCTCTCTCTCTCTCTCTCTCTCTCTCTCTCTCTCTCTCTCTCTCTCTCTCTCTCTCTCTCTCTCTCTATCTGTCTCTCCTGTCGTGCGCTCCTCTGCCTTCCACAGCTGCGGTGCTGACGGTAATGATGAGCTATGTGCAGCCAGGCTGGAGATGAGAGACGCATCAATCTGTCGCCACTGACAGACTTTACATTTGATTTGTTTTCGGTGTGCCAGAGCTCCACATACCCAGCACACCGAGAGAGAGAGAGAGAGAGGGAGAGAGAGAGAGAGGGAGGGAGAGAGAGAGAGAGAGAGGGAGAGAGAGAGAGAGGGAGAAAGAGAGAGACAAGGGGAGTGAATTAAAGAGAGAGAGCGGGAGAGAGAAAGAGGGAGAGAGGTAAAGAGAGAGAGAGAGAGAGAGAGGGAGAGAGAGAGAGAGAGGGAGGCACAGAGAAAGAATGGTGAGGTGGAGAAAGATGGTACGGGGTGGTATCATCCAAGAGAGAGGCTGACATGGTCTCATGCTCTGTGTCAACTTGACATAAACATGTTGGCGCACACACACACACACACTTACACACACACACGCACACATAATGTACACACACATATATCTCTTGATGCCTCTTCATCAACTTCATTTTGATGAAAGACGGAAGAGAGGGGCCAGGGGATGGGAGAGAAGCAGAGCAGAGTCCTGTGTTGTCCTGTGAGAGTATGCCTGCCTGCCTGCCTGCCTGTCTCCCTGCCTGCCTGCCACTCTCCTCTGATGGGGAACACTCCTGGGCCTCTAATAAAGAAGAGCCAAAGCAGGTATGTGAAAGTCTATTCACAAAAACCCCACCAATGGCAGCTGAGTCTGGGCCAGATGCGGATGGGATATGGGCCAGATCCAGGCTGGTCGGCAGGTACTCCACCTCAACTGTTTTGTAACCGTTCGCAGAATGTTGGCCTAGAGTATGCAAAGTGACACCCCTGCTGTTTCAGTTTAAAAAAAAACCCCAACCTTCTGTTGTTTTATATGCATGACACAAATCAGCCCACGGCCCTAAATCTCACAAGCAATCACATTTTTGTCTTTCTCTTCACTGGGGAAGATAGAGCTCTGTGTGTGTGTGTGTGTGTGTGTGCACGCACATGTGTGGGAGGATATCTGGTGCACTGGGGTATCTCTTCCTCCTCTCTTGAGCGGCGCGTGTGTGTATAACTCCAACTTGTGTTTTCTTTTTTATTACAAACACGGGCCGCGTTGCGCTAGCGCTCGCTCAAAGGCGCCGCTGCGGCGCGCTAGCTCAGTGGCGGGAGCAGCCCGAGGGCGATGTGTCGGCGCGTAATGGGCTCGGCGTACGCAGCGGCGGCGGCGACGGTATTAGCGAGGATAATTGAGTTGCTCACTCGGGCATAACGTAACTCTGTAAAGACACACTCCGGATTGAGCTCATAATTCTCTCTATCTCTCTCTTTCTCTCTCCCTCTCTCTCTCTCTCTCTGTCTCTCTCTTTCTCTCCCTTTCCACCACTCTTTCACATCTCTCTCTCTATCCCTCTCTCTCTGTCTCTCTCTTCCTCTCCCTATACACCACTCTCTATCCCTCTCTTATTCCCTCTCTTCTTTATACACTGTAGCACTCTGTCATGATGAGCATTTTGGAGGGAGGGAAGGAATCGTACACACACAAACAAGCTCACTCACACATGCACACACACACAAATACACACACACACTCCTCAGATAGATCTCAGCAGTAGGCAGCCTGTCTATCTATCTATCCAGTGTTTGTGTGTGTGTGTGTGTGTGTTTGTCTTTGGTTACAAAAACAGAAGGAAAGATGGTGAAGAAAGTAATGACACACTAACACATCATATACCATATGCACTTGAATATGTTTAGGCCCTATGTGTACACATATATATACACTATGCCAGTGTATGCTGTTTCACTCATGTGGAAGTGTGTGTTTTTCCATTGCATAAGAACACAGACAAACACACAGTCACACGCACAGACACACACACACACACACACACACACACACACACACACACACACACACACACACACACACACACACACATACTTACAAACATACAGCACGGGAGACAGAAAAATCCACAGCCGAGCAGATGAACAAATTGATAATGGAGCTGATGAGTGTGCGGGGTGTGTGTGTGTGTGTGTGTGTGTGTGTGTGTGTGCGCTGTGAGGAGGGCCGAGGCACTCAGCTGCGCCCTGCTCTCATTTCCAATCTCAGCCCAATTAATTTAACCGCATTAATCTCACGCTGGGTGAGAACGGATCTGCCCACACCCATACTCACACACTCACACACACACACACACACACACATACGTGCACACACACACACTCATGCTCACACACACACACACACACACATATGCGCACACACACACACACATACGCGCACACACATGCGCATGCATACACGCACACACACACATACACACGTGCGCACACACAAACTCTCACACACACATGTGCGCACACACACACACAAACATATGCACACACACATCCATATTCACACACACACACACACACACACACACACACACACACACACACACACATACACGTACACACATACACACATACACACATACGCACAGACACACACACACACACACGCACACACAAGGCTCATGCACACACATGCGCATACAAACAAACAGGCTCATGCACACACACACACACACACACACACACATGGTTACATGTCGCTTCATGCTTCATAAGTATGCATATTTTGACATCCACACATCAAGACTTCCTTCCCTCTCATACAAGAGACTAATGAATGTACAGTACATCCACTCTTTCCATTCCTTTCCATCCCTCACAAACACATTTCTTTCTCCACCTCCTCTCACTCTTCTCTCTCTCTCCCTCTGTCTCTCTCTCTCTCTCTCTCTCTCTCTCTCTGTTCTCCTACTGTGCAGTGCAGCACACGGACACATGAAATAATGTCTAATGCCCACATCCATCTGGTTCCCCCAACCCCTCCCATCCACCCCCCCTCAACCCTCCACCCTCCACCCCGACATTTGGTGTGTGCGTCTGTGTGTGTGTGTGTGTGTGTGTGCATCTGCTTTTGTGTGTCTGTGTGAGTGAGAGTGTGTGTATATTTGTGCATATGTTGTGTGTGTGTGTGTGTGTGTGTGTGTGTGTGTGTGTGTGTGTGTGTGTGTGTGTGTGTGTGTGTGTGTGTGTGTGTGTGTGCGTGTGTGTGTGTGTGTGTGTGTGTGTGTGTGTGTGTGTGGAGGAAATGACTTCCTCTTCTAATTAAGAAACTCAGATCTCCCGGAACCAGCGGAGGACTCTGCCAGCTCGTGTGCGGTGGGGTGGAATGTTTTCTTCTGGGTTTTGTCTGAATGAGAATTCTAATATGATGATGCCACACACAGAAATACATAAAAACGCAACCTGAGTGAAACATCTCTTCCTGTTTTACCCCAGCACACCAGACTGTCAGTGTTGCCGTTCCACATACGCACCTATTACTGTAACATTTGACTTTTCATTGGCATACAAATTAATGAATTACTGGTACATGTCATTATGATGACACTTCACTGCTTTTCAGTGTATCTTTGAGGGTAGTCTACTGTCCCATGAGCATCTGCTTTGAGAGTGTGTGTGTGCGTCTGTGTGTGTGTGTGTGTGTGTGTGTGTGTGTGTGTGTGTGTGTGTGTGTGTGTGTGTGTGTGTGTGTGTGTGTGTGTGTGTGTGCGCGTGTGTGTGCGTGCGTGTGTGTGTGTGCACAGATACATTACTGTGTGTCTGTCTGTCATGGAAATGCATGGG
>NC_084996.1:30498565-30566065 GCF_963854185.1 Sardina pilchardus
TAATTTTATCTGGATAATTCTCCTCTTTTGGGGTAAAAGTTGCAATAACGAATATCTGCCAGCAGGTGTCTCTTGAGTCAAGGTTTTATTGGCTCAAATGCCTTTTACAGTTTTTCTCAGTCGCTTTGGTACATTTCTCAGATCAGAATTGAAGTTCTGAAAACTACCTGTTCAATCTTCACATCATTGTGTCACTTTTGCACATCAAGCAAGTTGCAAAGGTTTTGGTACATCTAGACCGTGAGCCAGGGCCTCAAATTATGGAAACCGTTACCGAAAAGGTGGCAAAGGCTACCATACCTTTTCTGAAAGCTTGGAATCTCAGCTTTTCAATGATGTATGATGGCCATCTGACAAGAGTAGCTGTTTTGAGTTATGACACATAATGTAAACTAAGGTTAAAGAAATAATGTGTATAAATCAAGCAGAACACTGGAATATTTTATTTTGTTATGTTTGGTATCATTTTAAAGGGGAGACTCTGAGCTTTCATTTAAATCCTTTTGTGAACATTTTGGATAAGTACAGCCAACCCTGGAGCTCTTCAAACCTTTAATCAATTTCCCTACCATTTCCCTGCCATTTTTTGTCTTTTAATCCTGTGGCACCTGGGAGCATCAGAGAAACAAAATCCAAACACTGAAATACTGGCATGACCCTAAGGATTCAGGAAATGTATAATTTACCCATATTATCTGATTTGGAGGGGGTGATTTACAGTCTTGTATCAGAGATGGCGTTTTTTCAAAGACATAAACAGTAGTGTACTATTACCCTAGGCTAATTTGTTGATATGTTGAGTTGAAAGTCTGAGGTAAACAAGGGCGTAACTTTGGGTCTACCATTGGGGGGGTTAAACTTGCGGCATATTTATCAATTTATTTGTTTATTGAATAATTTTCTTGTGCAAAAGGTAACATGCTAATTTGCCGTTCCTTTATTAGAAATACATCATGATGATTTAGGCTAGGCTAAGCTGTTCACTTGACTGTTTGTGCCATAATGACACAGTAGTTAAATTCAGTGTGCTCACATGGACCGTCTTGTGTGTATAAAGTGCGCGCCTGCACTAGCCCTATGAGCCCTAGGCTGTTTTAAGGGCATTTTCAGTTAGAAGCATTTATCCTGGTCATTGTAAGTGCCATTCACACATGCTACATATTGGTTTTTTTTTTTCAGCACAGTCTAGGCTACCCAGATCTACCACATGTATTAATACTTGCATTGATTTGATTTATATTTTAAGATAATACAAATTTAAAAAGCATACTATACACATTCTTACATTTTGACATGTATCTCACCACAGCAAGCTGACAGCTCGACATGACTTGCATGGTTGTGTAGGCCTGACTTGCAATGAGAACCATATTGGGTATAGCCTACTTTGGGGCTGAGCAATTTACAGAAATACATGATGTGTGCCTTCCAGAAATAAATGGCAATTTTTATTTACTGATGAGAAATGACTTTTTGACACTTTTTGTGCTCCATATTTGCTGATCTGACCTGACTTGTTTGGGTGGTAGCACACATGATGTGCACAGATGATGATTCTCTATAATATTTTTTACTGTATTGCAATGAACAAAGTAAAGGCAAAAAAGTATTTATTTGTCAAACAAATTTGGATGCAATATGAGTCTTGAATTGGATACCATACAGGAGTTTGTTAGGATCTCAAAACCGTATTATGAACGTGATTTGCCATAGAGAAACTGAAACACATGATAACGTTGGATTATGAACATAGGCTATTATGCCACACAAAAACATGGGGTAAGTGGAGCTAAATGAAGTTATTATTTTGCTGTCACTTCGTCTGTTTTATGGCTAGAAGGTTGTATTTGGTATCTGTGGATAGCTCTAGCTCTCCTCTTTCATCTGACATGCGTGCCATATCTTTCCGATGGCGGGTTCGCGTGTAATTCAAGCGAGAGTACTGGATGCCTGAATGCAGAGCAATATAGACTGTAAATATGATATACTTTGATTTAACTTCATGATTTTATTTTAGTTTCATACTTGATCGTACAGACAAGTGTCTAGTCTCGTTGGAAAGCCCCGGTTCTGCTCTTTCGTGCAATATAGGTCTCATCTCGCTGTGACTAATTATCCCGGAGCAATGTAACAGAGAAGAATGGGTGTGTTTTTGACGCACTTTGCGTCCGTTGGGCTCATAGGGCTAGCCAGCCAACTCCAGTCAACAAATCATCAGCTAATTTAACAGCTAACTTAGCAATAGGGGTATACCTCCATTTGGTCAGGATTTTTCCTATTTTTGGTTGGTGTCAACCAACAATGAAAAAATGCTGTCTGGCTGCCTTTCAATGTCTTTTTAATCTTCCCACCTGAGTTGAGAGCTTTCTCCAACCATTCATCCCAGCGACTGCGCAAAATAGTAAACAAACTTTCGGTAAAGAACGCAGGTTGGGTAATACCAAGTAGTCGGTGGGCAGGGGGGTACATTTCAGAATATTTAAAACATGATACTATCTTGCTGGAAAATGAAATGAATAAAGAAAAGAAACGAAAGTCATTCATTCAGAATATTTTATAATTTGATAATATATTTTTATTATTATTTTTTGATTTGATATTAGGGGGGTTATATTAGCTGGATCTGATTTTTGCGGGGGTCATAACCCCCCTAACCCCCCCGCAAATTACGCCTATGGAGGTAAATATATTTTAAATAATAATTATTGATACAGATCATTTTGAAAAAGTTGTTATTCAGCATTCTCAGCATTTTTAGATAGTTAAAAAGGTCCTTAATACATATCCACCACATATCATTTATATCAGGTCCCCACTTTCTTGGAATTTATATTAAAAAATGAATGCCTTGTTCTCAGGCAAGAAAATACACGTATACACAGGCTGCGATACTGTAAGTGCATTTGCAGGCCATGGTAAAGTGTCAGCCCGAAATCTTCTGTGTGACCTTTCAGAAGGTTGGGGCAGACTGGGCAATGACACCTGCGTTGTATGCAGCCTTAAAGGAGTTCACATGTCAAATGTACAGCTCCAAGTCCAGAATCACCAACATCAATGAAATGAAGTATGCACTTTTTTTGTGCAAAGAAAGGCGTAGAATCCTGGCAGTTAACTCCATGCTCGGATTCTCTCAGGAAGCACGGTCTCAGAGCTAACTATCAAGGTGCTATCTGGAGAAGATGCCTCGAGAACAACCCTGAAGTTCCTTCCCCAGTTGAGCATGGGTGGTCTAGACTGGACCAAGATGGTGACTTGCAGCTCTCCATAGACTGGTTCAATGTCTCCATTGGTCCACAAGCAGTACTTGCGTTTCTGTCCTGCTCATGCAAGAGGGACTGTGTCACTCCTCATGTCAGTGTGTTGCACTGTATAACAACTTTTTCAAAATGATCTGTATCAATAATTATTATTTCAAATATATTTACCTCAGACTTTCAACTCGACATATCAACAAATTAACCTTAAGGATAATAGTACACTACTGTTTATGTCTTTGAAAAAACGCCATGTCTGATATAAGACGGAAATTCATCCCCTCCAAATCAGATAATATGGGTAAATGATACATTTTCTGAATCCTTAGGGTCATGCCAGTATTTCAGTGTTTGGATTTTGTTTCTCTGATGCTCCCAGGTGCCACAGGATTAAAAGACAAAAGATGGCAGGGAAATGGCAGGAAAATGTGTGTGATTAAAGGTTTGAAGAGCTCCAGGGTTGGCTGTACTTATCCAAAATGTTCACAAAGGGATTTAAATGAAAGCTCAGAGTCTCCCCTTTAAAATGATACCAAACATAACAAAATAAAATATTTCAATGTTCTGCTTGATTTATACACATTATTTCTTCAACCTTAGTTTACATTATGCGTCATAACTCAAAACAGCTACTCTTGTCAGATGGCCATCATACATCATTGAAAAGCTGAGATTCCAGGCTTTCAGAAAAGGTATGGTAGTCTTTGCCATCTTTTCGGTAACGACCAACCCCTCTGGCTCACGGACTAATCCATGCAAATTATTATGAACAATTCTTTGCTGAATAGTCTCACCCGCACAACATTTAGGCATGTAAAATGGTTGAACATGTTATCATATGAGAATTTGTGGCCTAAAAGACAGGAACGCTAAGAGGTGTAGGACTGCACTGTAATTCCTACAGCACTGTATGTACAGTTTTCCCATAAGGAGTTTGTCCTATGGTCACATTTCTATCACAATGACATGGTCTGTCAACAAATTACAGTTAAAAAAAACTGTAAACGTGAATCTTGTCCAGTCTCTTGCAATCAATCACTCCCACATACTCTAAGGCGTAACCTACAATTTACAAAATTGTCATCAAAACTTTAGCCATAGTTTACATTTGAACAACCCTCCAGAGTACACTGTTATACTGACAACATGACTAGCCATTTGACTGTCTTATCCGTACACAATGGCACAAGGTCTTGTCATTCTGATGCACTGACATGTTCATTGACACAGACATTTCGTTTTGAGAGATGAATTAAGGATTTTGAGCACGAAATGGCTTTTGCAGGTAATCCATGGTGTTTTGCTATTTGTACAAATTGTTTTGAGATATGCACTTCCTGTTTTGCAAATCTCTCTAGGATGATTTGAGAAATGTACCAAAGTGACAGAGAAAAACTGCATGGATGTACCAAAACTTGATCAAATATAAGGAATGGGAAACTGCTTTTTTTGATGTGCACAAGTGACAATGATCTGAAGATTTAACAGGTAGTTTTGAGAATTTCAATTCTGATCTGAGAAATGTACCAAAGCAACTGAGACCAACTGTAATGCTGCAGCTGATGGGGTCCATTCTTTGCCTGTGACCAGGGTAGGCCATCTCCTGCCTTGGCTCAGCACTCTTTTCAACAACAATGCTAGAGACGAGCATTAGCGAGGCTCTATTCCCATTTAGGAAGGAGCGATAATCAGACAGTGGGGCTTGGGCCCGAAACGTTTTAGTGATATACCATTTAAAAAAAAAATGATCAGGAGCATATTCTGGTGCACGGACTTATCGTTCTGTCCTGACATGCTTCTCTGTCCAGCACCCAGGTTTTGTTTTTATCACTTTTGGATGTGTGTGCAGTACACTTGAACTCTATTCCGCCATAATGCTGCTGACATCAGGAGGCCAGATCTCCCCTTCAGATGAATGTTCACTTGTCTCTCCAGTCTCTCTTAGCGTGAGAGAGACTCACTAAATAGATGCTCATTGGCTACATGTTTGGTTTTGTATTGTTCTGTCTCATCCTTAACAAGTGCCTCAGAAGATCTGCAATCTGCTTTTAACATTATTCAGATGAATCTCCATAAATTGAGACTTGTAGGCTACTAACCCCTGGCCAAACTAAACAGATGTGCTTCTCTAAATCAGGGAACACAGACAATGCTCGTCATCAGATAGTTACATGAGAAAGTAACGAGTATCAGTCTACAATTATCTTGGTTTCTTCTTAGAAGAAAGTTTGTCCTTCAAGCATCATATAGAGTGTCTATCAAAAAAACAGTTACTGTTTCTCTTTTAGTGCGAGAAAAGATTTATGCAAGTGACATTTCTGCCAATACTGGATTATGGTGACATTTTACACATGCATGAAAATGCTGGATCCAGTATACCAGTGTTTCTTAACTGGTGGGTCTGGACCCAAAAATGGGTCGCAGAACCTTTCTGGGTGGGTCGCAGAGCTTTTATTTTCTAATATTGTACCATTACTTTAACAGGCTTTATTCATAGCCAATGTCAGTCATTATCATGGACATAAGCAATGTTTATTTGACCGGTCATGTTAGACTTTAGTGGTAAACGCAAATGTAATGCCAAATGTTCCAGACAAGTGGGTCCACAGGCACTTTGTAGGTTACCATGTAGCTCACATCCTTTGGTTTGAACACTAGATAAATATATGGGTCGCGACTTCATGAACATAGGAAATTGTGTGTTCCAAAGCCAGACCAGTTAAGAACCACTGCAGTATACCATGCAGCACTAGATTTGTTACTGGTTTGTAATGCTGGCTTTCGTTCATCACTGTAGCTTGTATGAGAGTGGCGAGAAAGAGAGTGGTCTTCTTTGCACCATCGCAGGTTTGTGCAGTGGTATATTAAGGCCAGACTGTGTGAACTGCCTCTTTACTTATGTTCTCTCCTGACTCCGTAAGTGACCATCTGGAATTGTAATCTTTGATCATATTAATCATGACATTGCCCGAATATAACTGTCTTCGGTGTAAGTGTTTTTGCACCCTCATCCTGCTATAAATTGCAGAATCAGCTTAAACTGGACTGCCTACCATGACACAGTTTAAAACTAGGACTATTTGAGTTCTAAATGCGCATGTGCGGTCACTGAGTGCTTCTGGTGATCATGTTGAGATGATGTTACAGTAAATTGCCAACTGTCTTTTTCTGTTCTATGTTGTCTGTGTTTACCTGTATATGGGCATTTCCAGGATAGTTGGTGTTGGCTCCTCCTTGATGCAGCAGTATGTTTTGGGCTTCATCTCCACTTGATACCTTCATGTGGAGTTCTGTATATGGTACATAGTTGCCATGGCTAATAGGGCATGTCATTTCCTCCTGGGTGTATTTCACCATATGTGTGTTTTCCACTAAAATTGTACTATCATTTCTCCCAGTGTAAGCTACCTATGGAGAGGTCATAAAGTGTATTAGAAAGCGAGATACAGCATTGGTCTCTAGAACGTATGTAAATAGCATCACCATCATGATGGCAACAATCACTGGAGGCCAATAGACAGGTGCGACATGATTTGTTGCCCATAGACAGTAAGGTGCTTTCCACATTCACGTATGGCACCTAATAGAACTCGACGGGCAATGCAGCATCTAGCTCTTTGATATCTATGGGAGAGGCACTGCTTTTAGTGAATGAAATCTTGGTGTATTATTATAATGCTATTATAACGCACTATTACTGCTTGTTGCCTGTGGACTATTTTCAGGTGTTGCGTGATATCACTGCGCCCATAGTACATTTGCAACTTTCCTTGATCATTATGGCAGAATGAGAGTGTAGTTCCATGTCAGATCAGCCAAGAAAATCACCAGGTTTCATTTTCAGTTTGTCTTATTGCACTTTCTAACTTGAGAAGAGACCAGTTTTAAATGGGAAAATTATCAGAAATCTTATTCACTTTTTAAGCGTGATGCAAACAGGCGAGATGCTAATGGTCTGAATCAATTCAATGATTTATTTATTTTAATTTTTTTGGGGGCTGGAGCTAAAAGTTGTATCGCCAGACTCACAAACTGGCTGGATGAACGGGAAAAAGGGAAATATCAACTGTTTTGCTCAAGGGGAGCAAAATGGAGGAATATCCCTTTCAATCTGGTTGTATTATTATGATGCTATAATCAGCATGGCAGCTTGAGCCTTGCACCACTGCTGGCACATTGGCTACCTCTGTCCACACTCTAAATTGGACAGTCAATTTAGTCGCTCATCCTTCCTCCTTCTTTCTCCCTACCTCTGTCTGCTGCTTATGCTTTCTTTCTGCACCTTCTTCGCTCACTCCATTTCTCTTTCCCTCCTTCTCCCTCTCTCTTTCTCTCTCTCTCTCTCCCTCTACAGGCACACACACAGTGCTGGTGGTTGTGTATGAGTAATGAGGTAATTAGCTCAATCATGCTGCTGAGACAGAAGATAAATTTTGTTAGCACACCTCCATTGTTCTCCCAGAGTTTTTCGATCATGCTTCTTTCCTCTACATTACCCCAGTCTCCACCCTCTCTCTCCTCCGTATCTCTCTATCCCGTTCCCATCACCCCCTAACCTATTTTCCCTCTCTATCTATCATCATGTCTTTAAATCTTTCCTCTTCCCATACACCCTAACACAGTGCTCTTGGCAATCTCTCTTTTCTTTTTGCCTGCATCTTTTTATTTTTCTTACTTTTTATTCCAGCAGCATCCACATATCAGATAGGTTTGTAATAGACGTTGGTTAGCCTTAAATGGATAGTGAACAACAATATGACCAGGAGACTTTCATAGAGTAAAAGTTGTGACTAACAAGAGTAAAGCATAGAATATTTTTTAAGAATCAAATATTAATAATAATAATAATAATAATAATAATAATAAAGGTCTCAGTATGTTTATTGTTATTATGCAATACATTAACCCACAGACTACTTTAGGATAATCCACTGATGAGTTCCCCTGCGAGCATCTTTCAAGAAAGTTCTTTCCAAAGTCACCTCCCACACACTTCTAATTGACTGGAGGTCTGTGGTGAAAAATGGCTTGGCTGTTCACAGGGGCAACAGGTCGCTAATGAAGCTGAACGTGTTGTTTGTGCCACAATGACCCCCACACCGAACACCCTCCCTCCCCCACCACACACACACACACACACACACACACACACACACACACACACACACTAACCATTCACTGCTTCATCTGCAACCTCCAAGGATCTCACAGAAACAATCTCTTGGTTACTGTATATCCGTTCCATGGCAACCGTCAGCAGGTACTGTATCTGTAGAGTCAACCCTGAGACCGACAGAGAAAAGGAATGGTCTGTAAAAACATAGAGCGTGATTTGTGCGATAAATCTGAGGTAAAGAGCTTGCACTTTCATACTAAAATGGCATAATCCCTTCATAATCCCTAGCAAGGTAGGTCATATACATTTGTCCATGTTACTTGAAAGGGGCCATAATTATGTGCTAGCACACTGGTACACAAAACTGGTATTTACATAAAAGTATTGTATAGACTGGGCTAGCCTTTACATTTTATGTTTATGTTTTACAGTTCTTAGCACTAAATTATAAATAAACATTACATTACCATTATTACCTCTGCCCAGGAGGTTATGTTTTCATCGGGCTTTGTCTGTCTGTCTGTCTGTCTGTCTGTCTGTCTGTCTGTCTGTCTGTCTGTCTGTCTGTCTGTCTGTCTGTCTGTTTGTTTGTTTGCAAGATAATTCTGGATTCAGGAGGCAGTTATGCTTTCACTTGGTGGAGGCCTGCGCTTTGAGTGCTTTTCTAGTATTCAAAATATTACTAATAGACTAAATAAAATTTCACCAAATGATGGCAAAGAACATATCCAAACTGTGGCTGTAAGGAGAATGACATTATTACAAGGGAAACAGAAGAAAGATTAGTGTTTAAGCACTTCAAGATCTTCAAACAAATCGCTGGAGCGAAGAGCATTATAAGCAAATCATTGCACCTACGAGGAATCACAGAAGAATAGAGTCTTAACTGTGATCTTTTAGTGTCGACGGAAGGCCAACATAGCAGATGCTCATCTGAGGACCACAGTGGGTGAGGGGGACGTAGAGACGGATTATGTCCAATAAGCCAGAGTGAGGGATTTGAATTTAATTCTGGTTGTTGTAGGAAGCCATAGACTAATTTACAAAGAAGTTGCATGTGGCTTTGGTTGATTAAAGACAAGGTGTGTCGCTGTTTCTTGAATCACCTGTAATAGTCTCACTTCACAGCAGGTAGGCCAGTTAACAATGCAATGCAAATAGTCCAGTTTGGAAAGAACCATGGCCCGCGCAAGAATTTGTGTGGCATATTGTTATTAGATCATGTCTGATCTTTCGAATACTGTACAGGAAAAAACAATATGACTTTGTGAGAAAGGCTAATCAATTGTGACACCCAGTCAGTTATGTCCCCCTTTAGCTGAGGTCAGTGGAGATCAGTCAAGATGGATGATCATCTGTTATGATGGATACCAGGTCCTGTTATTCAAAAAGTTGAAATTTGGAAATTCCATGTTTTACAATAGATAGATGCTTTATTGATTCCCAAGGGGAAATTCAAGGACCGAGGACGGGGCCTATACGCCAAAGACTTTTCATATTGCCAACTGCCATGTCTATATATCTTACAATCCAGTATTTAATCCATTATGCCAGTTTTTCAAAGTAATTTGCGACTGGATCACCTTGATTCAGATTCAAACTTTCCACAAGTATCAGTGCCTCTAAACTCGATGTGTCTGACAAAAAGCCTCATGCGAGCGTGGATGCCCTAAGTGGACAGCCCTTGCATGGACAGGGGAAGGGCCGTCTGCAACAAGGTTGGTTTTGCCTGCAACATGATGCAAGCGCAGCGTAGTTCTGCTGGGAAGACTGCAATAATCATGTAACACCCACTACCTCTTACCAATAGGCTGCTACACCTGTCTTTATAATAAACCGGGTCACGTACCTGTCTCGCTGCTTGAAGATACCGACTTTTGATGGCCCTCCTCCCTCCCCAACCACTACCAGTTTGGTCCCTGCCCAGCTGTACAGCGGTTAGGCTCCGCCTCTGCCGTCTCACTCCGGCAGGATCTGCAGGGTCCGATCACTTCGAGACCCGGACCAAGGACGGGGCCTACGCCAAAGACTTTTCTACATTGCCAACTGTCATGTCTATAAATCTTATACGAATTAAATCACTATGTCCTATTCATAATGGTGTTTCCCCGAGTCTTCCTGACTGAACTGTATTGTCTGTAGTGAACAAAGAGATGAAAAAGAGATGTCAATGCTGGTGGGCACAACTGGTCATGGCAAATGTCAGCAGCACCGACTTGTAGTTGACAAATGCCACAAGCTGTCGCCGTTTCAGCTGTGAACAGATGCATTGAATGGCAAGGTAAAGGTAAGCATCTCCCAGTCAAATGTGCTGTATTCACTGCTTGCTGAAGACAGCCAGTAACTGCCAAGCCCTGCCTAGTGCCTATACCCACTGCTCATGGCAAGGCATAGTCTGTGGTGATTGCAATCGTAACCCTGGGTGCCTCTCAACTTCTCTCCTTGATCCTCGATGCTCGATCCTCCAGGCTCGTTCCCACTGATCTATAACTAACGCGGGAATCGACGGGATAGACTATCCCATTGTTGCCGCCCCATCATTCTTTATGTAGATCAGTGAGGACGAGGACTGAGGAAGGGAGGAGGTATAAAAGACTAAATGAGAGGCACCCCCTGAGTGATAAGTGACAGAGCCAGAGCAGTATTAGCATTCACAAATGCTGTGTGTCTCTCCATGCATGAATGCTCTTTATTTGGAGGCTTTGCTCTCCAGGGCCTGGTACAGGTGGCATGAGTTGAGCAAGTTCACTGTGCCAAGGAACTCCTACAGGGCCCTGACTGTGACCAGCTGTGGGAAGTTCAAGACAGGAGCAGCACAGTTGAAAGAGTTCAGTGTTCAAAGGAAATGTCCAAAGAAATTGATGGTGACCACGGGCCAGCCAAAACTGGCACTCAAGGCATGAGCCTCTCAAGAAGATGGAGGACGTGAGGGTGTATTCAATGATGAAAGAGTAGAAATGCACCATCATTGACTTAAACAGGTTGGATTTCTTTCAACTGCCGCAAGAAGAACATCCTCTGGTTCGCTTTCTTGATGAGGGAGTTATAATGTTATATTCCCACACAAGACATACAGTAATTGTAGCCTATGTGTATTAGCCACATTGTGTATAAGCAGGAGCAGGAGTGTTTTATGTTAAGTTAAAAGAACAAAACCATATGAATAGAAACTGCCCCTGTACCTCATTGCTGAAGAATTTTTTCAAGATCAATTTAAGCCACGGCTAATAATTGGGAAATTACAAAAGTTCCCTGGAAGCGGAGGGACTCCCTCCACTGTTTCCACTGGGGAGTCACAAGGTGATGGGGGTTGGTGGTGCTGAGGAACCAACGGCATCTCCACAGTTTTGGCAGCGTTAAGCAGAATGTTGTCACTACACCAGGTTACCAGATGTGCAATCTCCCTGCTGCAGGCCGTCTCATCTCTTCTAGAGATGAGTCCAGTGAGGATGGTGTCGTCAACAAACTGGTGACTGGAGGTGCAGTGGTAAGTGTGCAGGGAGAAGAGCAGGGGAGAAAGAACACAGCCTTCCTTGGCAGCCGAGAACACAGCCTTACTGGGCATCAGTACTGATGATTCAATGGTCTGAGACATGTCTGCCCTCTTCTTCGCAGAGTCTGGCCTGGATCCATTGGCAAATGTTTATTTCCTGGTTTGTGGGCGCTTGTCTGAAGTTTGAATTCATTGGAGTTTATTCTTTAACTTTAACGATAGGCTTGAAACTTAAATGTTTGGGAACGCTCTCTGTTCGCTGATTGGGCGGAGATGTACTTGCCGGGGTAAACAAAGCTGAATCAAGCTATACCAGACGGAGGATGAAGAGAGATGTAGATGAGCGGAAGTATGTAGTCAGGTGGGGGCCAGGCTATGTCTGCCCAACCTTACATGTTGTTTCCTGCTTCCTTCCTGGGATCAAGCACATTCAGCTGTCCTACAACCAATCAGGGCTGACACCACATAATAGCACTTGTAGTATCCGCAGTGATCTCACACAAACTGCGCGTATGTCTCGTGACAAACCAAGCAGAGGTTGATGACTCGCAGAACTCTGGCAGCTTCAAAGAAACATTATTTGTTGTTGTCACTGGTCAGATTTGTCTTTGTCCTAAAGACAAACATTGGGGTCACCAATGTGGAAACTGTGATAAGAATTCAACAGACAATTTCTCACATTTACCACACAGCACTGTGCGTCATTTATTCTTTCAACGAAAAACGTGGCGCTGCCCATGACATAAACAAACACGTAGCTCCTTTATAAAAGGACTGCGTCCATGCAACACTGACTTATAGTACATATGCAGCTGTGTGTGCAGAATGCACATCAAAATCCAGATCATTGTATAACCTAAAGCACACAACACACTTATCAAGGCATATAAGAAACACTCACTAAAAACATAAGTGAATTATGTCCTGTCCACGGCGTCCACTACACCTTGAATATATTATGTCTAACTACTTGTTAAAATTCCCCACGTTGGGAAAAAAGAGTCAGTCAACATACCCAGTCAACCAGAACCTTGTCCCTGTCATGCAATATTAACCAAAGTGATACCAATTTCTGACATCTGCATTTTAAGTCAGATGGTGATTTGATTGGACCAATGATTTTTAAGTTTATGTAAGCAGACCCTCACACTGCCGGACCTGATTGCAATTCCAATTGCAATTGTTGTGCGCGTCTAAACTGTATTTGACATTGTAACATTGTAACACAAGTAGGCCCTATGCTATCCCTTGCTTTTGAGCTAACTGGAAAACATTACTGGGCCTTTGACTGTATTGTTACTGTAGGTATTTTATTGTCCCTGTAGAAAAACTGTGAGCATAACATGTCAAATCTTTGTTGGCATGACAGTAGAAGCCAGGTGAACACATTCCACCAGTCAAATCTGACCATTCCACCAGTCAAATCACAGCATTAGTCCTGTACTTATTCTAAAAAGAAAATGTACAGTAGGCTGAAAAAACTAAGAACACTGTGGTGTTTTTTACTGATTCAAATTCATGAATTCATAAGCTATAATATTGGGCCTACTGCATTTATTGTAAGATTTTCCAGGTTATTACATAGAGTATCTTGAACAGAACAAACCATCAATTAGAGGAGTGGAGTGTGGGAGAGTACCGTAGATACCTGGCTTCTCATCAGATGGTCAAGAGGGATGGGACGTCATCAGCTGGTGGAGGCAGAGCAAGGGCAAATGCCAGGTGGATACTGCTGCCGGTTATGAAGTAAACAAGATAAGAAAACCCTTGTTACATCCAACTGGAGAGAACCAGAAAAACTCAAGGTTACACAGTTTTGCATATATTTTTATGTATGATAGGAAGATGGTTTCCACCAGTATAAGTGATCCTGCTCGACGCTGATTGGTTAAAAGGTGTTTTTGGGGATGGCGTGAGAGGGGCACTTGAGGACCAAGAGGTGTAAAATGCCGCAGCCATCCATAAGTCAGATCTCATCAGGGTGTACCAACTGATGACATCTCACCTTCTCCCTATTGCCTATTTGGTCTGGACATTGCTTGGGATGTACTGTCACTGCAATATGGGGATTAAAGATCAGCAGATCTTCAGAGATCTCCTGTCTGCATTGTCGCCTTCAGACGCCTTGTTCCAGAGTGCTAATTAGTAATAGTTAAGTGTTCATTGTTAAATAGATTCGGAAGTGGACATTTTCCACAACAGATCTAAAGAGACAGACCTCAACAGCAACATTTTCATCACAAACACATAGCATCAGTCCACCCCAGTAATGCAGACACCCTCAGTGGATTGTGATTCACACTAATAAAACACCAACCATGACAGCAGAATTTGCTCTAAATCAATACATGCTACCAGATCTTCATAGGGTCATTCAAGGATTGATTTGGTGTAAACACAATCTAGAGTCAATTTAAGGATAACGAGTACAAATTTTCAATACAAACACGCATCACATTCTGGGGGCACTGTGGCGCAACAGGCTATAGTGTCCATACCATGACTGGGTCCAAGTACCCACGGGGACCCAGGTTTGAGTCCAACCTGCGGTCATGTCCTGATACCACCCCATCTCTCCCTCCTCCACTCACTTCCTGTCTGTCTTCACTGTCCTGTCCAAATAAAGGCAAAAAAGCCTAAAAAAAAATCTTTTCTTTTCATTTTTTTTTTTAAACATGATTCACATTCAGTCATGATCTTAACAATGCTGGAAGAAGTCGAACACGCCTACTGATTTTTTGAAGCTGCCGGAATAGAAAGGAAGGTAGGCTACTACACTTTTATAGCCTACAGTCTATTGTAATACACTAACTTCATAACTTACAAGTTGACTTTGATTGTCTGTATAGGGACTCTTTCTACAGCAAACATAAAAAAAATGCAGCTGGAAAAATACAGACGTCTATTTAAAAAGGTAAAGTATAGACCACATACAGTATTGCTTCCTGACTGTTGATGCTGTTTACTGTCAGTTTGTAAAGTTTAGGCGACGTAGGAAGTAATCTCTGACCAATGTGATTGGTAAGCCTATTTTTTTGTGATTAGGACCCAAATTTTCTAGCAGTGCCCTTGCGATGGCACATACTAGCGAGCACCGTCTTGGTCAGATCAGATATTAAACTATTAGGCTACTGCTCCTTAATCGTGATGGGAGAGGGAGCGTCTCTTGGGAAGAGGAATAATACCTGAATGTGAAAAGGAAAACTTTGCATTCATTCAGATTTTTTGACAATCTACATACAGATGAACTCTGATCAAAGATGACTGATTGACTTCAAATCATGACATCAAATAATGAAAGCGTCTGTAATTCCTCAGCAGCCTACAAACTTTTCTGCTTTTGTGATTAGCCTATAGTCATTAATGCAATAGATTAAATTATGTTTTGTGTGGAATACATTTTATTGCATAGGCTAGGCTATAGGTCCTACTTTACATTGTTGATGGGACTTAGAAAAGCAAAATCACTGTATAAATATACTGTCCGTTTGTTGTCCTAAACTAGTCACACAGATGTGCTGAAATGTGCTGAGAAACAAAACAGTTTGTGTTTTTAACACATCCTGTTTGAGAGTCCAGTGCAGCTCCAAAAACAGCTGAGGTCTAGAAGATTTCCTTTCTGCAGCATCATCATGTTCAGCAAACAGTGAAAAGATCATTACATTTTCAATTTGTGCACAATAATGTTAGAAAACATATATGTATAATAGGCTATAAAATGCTTACTAACTAAAATACTTTCCCATTGTTGACACTCAATCTCCCATGATGCCATTGTCGCGATCGTAAATTGACGCATGCTCAAGCAGAGTTGGCGGGTGGTTGGTGTAGTCGAAGTCTTTTGTCTGCAAGCAGAAGGGACGTGGTTCTGTAAAGTAACACAACGTTCTACTGTATTTTCCCCACATAACAACTGTAATCTTGTGCAAACTAAGTACCAGTCACGCTGTTTCCAAGTCAGAGCAAAAGGCTTTTCACTTCTGTGTGTCCGTTGTCAGTTCTGTGTAAAGGTAAGTTCCATTTTAGTCCATCCCAGTAGCCGTGCAGAACGTTTGTTTGGCTTGCAGCTGTAGAATCATCGTGCAAAAAACTGAACCACGTGATTTAAATGGTTGCTCATTCATTTTTGTTGTCTTAATTTCGCTGTGATCAGTTGCCTGTATCAGCATGTTGACAAAGCCTCCTCGTGCAGCATTTCCCAGCTCCACGAGAAGCGTTTGCAGCGCTGATTCAGGTCAACATGGAGGAGGAGGAGGCGGGAAGCCATGACTGAGACGAGCAATGCTTGCAAATAGAGACAGTCTGTTGGGCACCGATATCCACAGCCATTGATCCAATGTTACAGGTGTCGATATGCAGTAATTGGGTAATTGTGATCAACGATAAAGTTCAACTGATAATGTTGACAAGCTATGCATTATCGTTGTAGCATTCGTTAGTTTTACAACAGATGCCTAGCTAGCTAAATAATGTGCAGTGTCTCCGCCGCTGTTTTGTAATGGGGGGTGGGCCCTATCCTTCCGTCTATGCAGCCGATTTTGTGTATAGTTCAATTATCTGTGTCATTCGATTAGATGAAGCACTACATTAGTTAGCAGAGTTAACGTTAAGCAACGAACTTTTTGTGTTAAATTACCTTGACGTTAACGTGATGGTCCGAAGGACAGGAAACGTGGGGTAGAAGTCCCTGCATTGAACGTTGGTATAGTCGGCATTGGCCTGTGTTTCAGACAGCAAGCGACTTTAGTATTAGCATTTTTAGTCTTTTGCACAGAGACAGTGTATACGTTTTACTGTTGAATTGTATGCTAGGTTTTGGGAGAAAAGCTACTCGTGTGTCCTGAAATAGTCTGCACGTTAGTAGGTCTGTAGACTGAGGTTCAGAACCACGTGCACTGATTTGGCATGCAAATAAATTGATACAGAAGAATTTCGGGTTGGGGGCATCAAAATGACACTTACAGCACTTTCTTGTTGCAACGCATTTTGTATCCTAAAACAACTTTTTTTTCAATTTCCCATTATAGTTGTTTGCTTAATCGAGCTGTTTTTCATTCAAAGGCTTTGTGTGGGTCACGCCTTCGTCCCACAGTGACATATATTTTAATGATTTGACTCAACTGACCTCAGACTCTCTTCAGAGTGTGATGACTTGTTGATTTTGAATGGTGAGTGAGGGCAGAAGTTATGTATGTATTTTTCACCCAATAGTAAAGAATGGGACGTTGGTGGTAGTGGTGGTGGTGGAGGGTGTGTTTCAGTAAAAGCCCTGCCCCCATAAGTGAACTGGGGGTTCACAGAGGGCATAGCCCACAGACCCCCTCCTCACCACATTCCTTTAACTTTCACCTGGATGTGCTTCTTCTCCGTCTCCCACTCTCGCTTGGTCTCTGGTTTGAAACCAATGCCTGGGTTCAAAGTTGGCAACGTGTGGCATCTTCTATGCTCCTGACATTTACATTTCAAGTCTAATAGTTTTCAAACTTTTTAGATCACTGGTGCAGCCCAACAGTTTTGCAACCCCCTTTCCCTATCCTAGCCTATTGAATGTAAATTCAGCCCCAAGATCCTGCATTGTTTTTGTGTAAGCTGTAGAGACTTGATTACAGTAGCATCAATGTTGCTTCTGCTTCTGGAGAAGATTGTCAAAGGTGGTTGTGACCCAGGAAGTGATTCCTTTTTTTCTATCTTTTTGAATCTTTGTTCATTCAGGTGTTTGTGTACAGGATTTATTCATGTGTGCCTGCCTGTGTTATTCCTCCATAGCACTGAAAAAAATGAATGAATCACACTGATTTAAAAGAAATGTAAAATGTTTATTTTTAATTAAAAATCCTTGCACTGCTTTCATCATAGACTTTCTGATGTGAACCCACAAATGTTTTCCTGATTTATTTTAGCTGGTAATAATAGAAAAGTGTTTTGAAATGGTTGCATTGGTATCAGCCTGATACCGGGAATCCTGGCTTATTTAGTCTATAAAGTTTCCTGTGTTGAACCAGACCTTGCCAACTGTGTTGGAGTATGTTTTTGTGTTCTATCAATGCCATTCTCTACTGCCTTGTGTGAAATTCCCTCCTCCTCCTCCTCTTCCTCCCCCCAAATGCCACATGATTCATGAAACCCATCCCCTTATCCCCTCTCCTCCTCCGGCCTCACTCGCTTTCCTAATCCCCTTCTCGCTCTGTTGTATAGCTCTGTTGGCGTTGAGAAGGAACCGGAAGGTTCCACTGATCCTTCAAGCTGAGCATGAGCCAGACTGCAGACACATCTAATGATGCTCCCAGTGCAGGTGTCCCACAACTTTCTTCTATTTTTTTTTTTTTATTTCATTCAAATCCATGCTTTCTTTTTTGTCTGTCTTTTCTGTGTTCAATAGACCGGGCAATGGAGTTTACTCCATTGTTCCAGCTTCAGGGTTTTGGGGTGGTTAGCTTATAAGTAAACTTAGTGTTTTGAACCTCGCATAGTTGGGAGGGACTAGGAACAGGTGTGCTATGTTTAACTATGTTTAACTGTCTGTCCTTGAATGGGTGTTAGTGGAGTGGAACAATTTTGATATTCGGTTTGTCTACCATCTTGTTCATTTCATTGCATTAGCACACAAGGGCTTCTGGATTGGCGAAAGTCATATGGAAGTTGGTTGACTGAGAATCTAGAATGTTGTCACACTTGGAGGGGAAAGTACAAGCCATGCAACAAGAATGTGCCAAAGAAACGTTTCCACAATGCTTACAGCCCCTTTTGATTCTGTTTTCAAATGAACGTAGTAGTAGAATGTAGCTGAAGTTGAAATTCGCTGTTAAGATGCCTGCTTCTTTATTCAAATTTGGCGAGCAACTGCTATGTAAATACTGCAGTAAATGTTTTTTTTTGCGAGTCAACTATTAACATGTGTTGTCTCACTTTTGTATGGGTAGCAAGGCTGTATATTATGGGTGGGCAGGGCAGTGTTTGTGTCAACCACTTCTTTTGATCTGTTAATCAGTGAAATAAAACTGTGTTAGGCTCTGATCTACCCTTTTCTTTTGTCATTTGTTTATTAGAATACAAAATTCCTCACGGTCCTGTGACAACACAGCCGTTTCTGTTTTGACCATAGAGTGAAACTTAATTTCTGTCAGGAAAATGTCTGAATTTTCCAGAGGGGAAAAAAAAAGAGAACTTGGCTTGTTCCGTTTAACGGTTGTAAATCTACCCACCTGTTTTAAAGTCCCTGGAGTCCTCTGATAAGGACAGCGCAAATGACGTCAGTTTTCTGAAAGGTGGAGGTTTGTTTGCCATTCGCTATTGTGGTCTGACCACTTATCTTAACAAGCTGGCTTTTGAGAGGACAAGAAGTCGTTCCCAGACGTGCCGTGCAGAACCCTGCCCAGACGTCTGAGCATCCTGTGGCAGAGTCGCCTCATCTTCACCTGTGTCTTTCAGAGCTCAGCCTTCAACAGTTCACAAGGCTGCTGCAGTGAATCCCTCTCCCTTAAAACAAATAATAACAACAACAAACCAAAAAAAACAAATAGGCTAGTCACTATGAGACACACACACACACACACACACACACACCAAAGAAAACACTCTCTTACCCCCCACACCCGAATCCTTTTGCCCTTCGCTTTTACAGAAGTGCCCGCACCAGTGGCGGCCCCAGCAGCACCAGCAGCTCCAGCACCACCAGCAGCACCAGCAGCAGCAGCACCAGCAGCAGCAGGAGCAAAGCTGGCGACCACCGCAGGAAAGAAGCAGAACAAGAAGAAGGTGGAGGAAGTGGTAGAGGAGGAGGAGGAGGAATATGTGGTGGAGAAGGTCCTGGACCGCCGCGTGGTGAAGGGACGCGTGGAGTACCTGCTCAAGTGGAAGGGCTTCTCGGAGTAAGTCCGTTTCATTCTTGCACTTTGTGCTAAAAGTAGAGATGCGCAGTTAGAACTGTGATGTTCACGTGTTATCAGATGGAGGAGCGAGGGGGCGTTGGCTAACACAGAGGTGTGACGGGGAAAGAAGAGAGAAATTAATTGACTGACGAAGAATTGACATTTAGGGCTCTTTGTTTCTTTCAAAATGCTGGACGACAGTTGAATGTTAGGTCTGCATGGGATAGATTTTTTTCAGTCTGCCCGCTCCAGCAATAATATGTGTAATTTTTAGTCCCACTCCCGCTCACATCTGTAACACAAGGAGCACTCGACACATTCAACTGACAAAGACTACCAGATGTCTAGTCTAAGTTTCTTGGTTCTGAATGTAGACTACCTTTAGAAAGGCACTAATATACGAAGTGGCCTAGTGGTTTCCTTTCTCCGCCATGGTTTTGATTTTGAGTTTCAACAACAGTGCAGCAAGAAAGAATTGAATCCACATAAACTACAATATCCGTCAGTTAGGCGGCTTAAACCCATTTTTTTTTTTATTCTGCCTAACATAACATCCAGCTCAACTATAATTATACACATAACTTATCATTTCTGTATGTTAGTTTGACGCACATATTTAATTTGCGGGAGTGCAGTAAATTCTCTGTTTCTCCCTCACCCGCAAATGCACCTGTCTCATCCTGCCCACTCCCGCATAGACCTTTGAAAACTTGTGCCTGAACCTTGGGCCTCATGTACTCAGACTTGCATGGATTTCATACTAAAACCCACGGGGTTCCCACTGGTCATGAAATTAGGCCTAATACAATTGTACAGTATTTCTACGCAGAATTGGTGTGTAACTTTGTTTTTTGTTTTTTTTTTCAATGCGAATTTATTCATCTTCCGCTCTAAAAAAAAAAAGAATGAAAAATGCTACGCGGCTGATCAAAAGTCTTTGGTTAGAAAACTGTACCGCTAATTTTTGGTCATGGAAATTAATTTATTTTGTCAGGGAAAAGTCATGACATTTCACATTTCAGATTGGGAACCCTGTAAAATATTGCACACTTACACTTGTAAACCTGTAAGTGGCGAACGCACAAAAAAAAAAAAAAAAAAGTGAGTACTCAGCATTCCACGCAGCTTTTCTTCGTGCATCCCAATTAACGTGCAATTAAGTGCGCATGCATGAGCATTAAACTCCTCCCTCAATCACGCTCATTTTGATAAGCCAACTAGAAGGTCACTTGAGCATAGACCTCGGCAGAAAAAACAAAACACCCATATCTCCTAATATAAACTGTATACAATGTTCTCCACTGCTACTCCAAGGTCTTCTACCCAGCCATCACATCACTACATAGCAACAGGCTCCTCTGAACAGTCTTCTGGTCTTGTCAGTCTTGCAGGCTCTGGGTAAACATAAAAGTTTGTGCAATGTGCAGTGGTATTTTGTTTTTGATATAAAATGAAAAATAAGTAAATATAGTTTGTGGAATAATGTTTTTGATGCGCTGCTGGAAGTCCGGTTTCTTGTGCTGAGTGTTTTTTGAATGTCCCTTTAGCGAGGACAACACGTGGGAGCCCGAGGACAACCTGGATTGCCCAGACCTCATCGCCGAGTTCCTGCAGTCCCAGAAGTCTGCGCACGAGGAGAAGAAGGAGGGCGGCAAGAGGAAAACGGGCGAGTCCGACAGCGACGTGGGCGGAGAGGAGAGCAGGCCCAAGAAGAGGAAAGATGAGGTGAGACTCCCTCCTTTCTGCACGCTAGGGGTTCACTTCCTGTTTACCTGTTGTGTTGCAACCGCAGCCGTAGCACTGCAGGGACAGCGTTATCAGAATGGTCTCCAATCTGTCGTGCTGGCTCAACCATGCCGATGGGAAGCAGACGCCAGTACATCAGTTGATCTGTATTTCGTCTTCCTCCTCTGGCTAGAATTTACTGGTTGTTTAGCTCAAATGGCAACACTCAGTTCTCTTGAATTGCAGGCTGCACATTTAAAGGAACACTTCATATTAAACTATGTTATTCCCTTAATTAAGATGAGTTGATACATACCTCTCACGTTTCAGTGCGTGCACTCACTGGCTCTGGCGCACGGCGCAACTTTGATAGCACTTAGGTAGCCCAGTTCATTCATTAGGATCCAAACAGAGATGAAGTTAGAAGCGACCAAACACCTCCATGTTTTCCCTATAAAAATACAGTTACACGAGTAGTCACACGACCAAGTATGGTGAGACAAAATAAAACGTGGTGCATTTATAAGCAGGGTAAAGGGATAACTTTATTGTGTGACGGAATAACATTGGGAGCACTTAGACTCTGCGCAGTAATATCCTCACTCCAAAGTAAAACTGAAAGTGCAAGAGTGAGGATATTACTGCACCACACAATATAGTTATCCCTCTTACCTGCTTAGAAATGCACCACGTTTTATTTTGTCTCACCATACTTGGTCGTGTAACTGTATTTTAACAGGGAAAATATGGAGGTGTTTGGTCGCTTCTAACTTCATCTCTGTTTGGATCCTAATGAATGCATTGGGCTAGTTAAGTGCTATTAACTCATTGGCTGCCAGCGATTTTCAGTGCAGAGCGCTCCATACTGCCAGACGTTTTACAGCATTTTGACTGTTTTTCCAAGATCCACCGAACGGTGAGCTTTATTATGACTATGTAAACACCGAAGGTACCAAATGAAAGAGTAGACTCTCTTCTTTCACCAGGAAAAAACGGCTTGTTTCTATCGTTTTCCGTTCTTTAGTAATCGTCAGTAGAACATGGGTTAGTTTTGCTAAAAACACCTGTTTTTGACCAAAACATGGAGAAAACGATCTTTTTGTGAAAATCAACTTTTTAACGTTAGCGTTTCAGTAGTATGTCAACCACGATTGCACTGTTATCTCGTCAGTCTCGTCAAGGTTGCTAGGGACTCTGATGGTCGCTAAAGACTCTGAACAGGATGCTAGACTTAGCAAGCTAGCACTAGCAAGGTTGTTGTTAGTCTATATCGCAATATCCAATGTAAATGGATCATACCGTTCACGTGTTTTCCATCCTTGATGTAAGAAGTAAGCATATTTATTCCCTGCATCGCGTGCAAACTATATCCACTGTGGTCGATCTGCAGTGTGTTTGCTAGTTGTCTCTGCATGACTTGTGCACTCTAGGCAGATACTAATGATCCAAATGGCACTGTTGCCATCTAGAGGTTCGGATCGCTATTGCAGTCTGTTTACAAGCCTGAAACTCTGCCAGATCGTTCCCAAGCCCACCCAGGAGCCCTCCCCATTGAAAACGGCAATTGACGTCTATAGACGTCAATGGCAGTCAACGTATGTGTCTAAATTGACGTTTAAAGACGTCAAAGGCAGTGAATGAGTTAAAGTTGCGCTGCGCGCCAGAACGTGAGAGGTATGTATCAACTCGTCTTAGTTAAGGGAATAACGTAGTTTAATGTGAAAAAACGGTGAAGTGTTCCTTTAAAATAAATTAACCCTCATTAATGTGCCTTTTTCTAAGATGGTCTTTTAAGGCTCAGTTGACGTATGAAGGAACATACCTTGTATAAAGGGCTATGCTGTCACACACAGCGGACACCAAAGCTGTTAGTTTTCCATATTGGTAGCTTTACCTGCTTACAGGCAGACAGACAAAGAAATGACACCAAAAATGTAATATCTTTGGTGGAGGTAATGGTTATGCCAGCCAAATAATTGTAATGAGAGGAGTCGATCAGGGCACCGCCAGCTGAAAGAAAAAATTGACTTGCATTCTGCACTGTAGGTCATTGTGAGCAGATTTTTTTAGGTTTTACGCAAATGTTCTTCAGGGTTGGCAGGTCTGTAACCAAGTAATGTTCTATAATTTCTTGGCAAGATGACAACATTTTTTATTTCATCATATTTGGCTAGTTTTTGTGTGCATTTTTTCAAAATGTCTGTCTGTGTGTTGGACTATTGTAGGCAGAGAAGCCCAGAGGTTTTGCCAGAGGACTGGACCCAGAGCGCATCATTGGTGCCACAGACTCCAGTGGAGAGCTCATGTTCCTCATGAAATGGTGTGTACCCTGCTCACACTTGGCATATCCCTCCTCACATTTTTATGAAAACACAGTAGCCTTAAAACACTGTACTGTAGGTTGACTTGTAACTATGAGAAAAGGTTAACGTCATCACTGTGTTCATCTAATGTTACAACGTAGAATTTAAACACCAAGCACAATCTGACTGTTGCCGTCATACCATTACCATAAGCAACAAATAAGAACGTCTATTTCTACTATACCACTACCAAAAGCAGCCAATAGGAATGTCTGTTACATCCCTTAGAAAGAACTCCGTAGTGGTATTATCTCCTGGATTTCTCTATGACTAAACTTCAACCTAGAGGCAACTTCTAAAGACCGATATGGGAAATGTAATAGCATGTGCTGTTCTTAATGTAATAGTCCTTCCTTTTGGATGTTGTTCCCCCCTTAGGAGAAACTCGGATGAGGCAGACCTGGTACCAGCGAAGGAGGCCAATGTCAAGTGTCCGCAGGTGGTCATATCCTTCTACGAGGAGCGACTGACATGGCACTCCTACCCCACTGAGGAGGAGGAGAAGAAGGACGACAAAAACTGAAGGGTAGCGGAAGGGATTGGGGAGGGGAGGACGGGAGGACGGGAGGATGTTGGGTTCCGACAGGTGAGGCCCGGGGATTGGCCGTTTTTAGATTATTTTCTTTTAAGTTCTCCTTATTTTGCTGCTGAAAGATCCTGGACTTTTTGGAAGCCGGTGTGGTTGTGTGAGCAAACCGATCTGGGGTGAGCGGTTTTGAGAGCGGATTCGTGACCGATGAGGAGGGATGTGACCAAGAGGCTTCTCAGCAGTTCCTTCATTTCTGCTTTGGATTATGGGAAATGTAGTTTTCACTCACAGGGGCTGCGTTGGCTCTCTCTCTCTCTCTCTCTCTGAATGTGAGTGGATGGCGTTATCAACAGACTGGTTTATGAAAAAAATATTGTGTGAGTATACAACTTTATGAACTATTTCAGACGAATCCTCTATTTAGTCAATAGAGGTCCGGACTGCAAGATTGTAGCAGTCATGTCCAGTAGTTTCAGTGTTGGTAAGTTGGTCATTTTAGCGTTTCAATTGCCCTTGTCTTTCTTGTTCCCCTTAATGTGGCTTTCACTCCATGTTATCATGTGATATGTAATTGCATGTGTTTTTACCAAGGCTAATGGAGCCTCTTCTGAGAGTCGTAAGCAAGAGGAACAATATCTACCCCTCTTCTTTCCATTTTTAATTTGCCATTTTAATGCGGTGCATTGGTACACAACGAGTTCAAATGAAACCCAGTGATCTTTGAGTTATCTTGTAGCTGCTGACTAAATGGTCAGCCTTTGGAGGAGAGAACTACATTTCCCATAGCCCCCTAGAAACTCCTTAACAGTTAGTGTTTATTCTAACATATCATTTTTAAAGTGGTTAGGGGAGGGTGAGGAATGGTCAAGTACATGTTTGTAGCGATAACAAGAAGAGATTAATTAGAGATCATTGGGTGGGTTTGGAGGAGGGAGGGAGGGAGTGAGGGAGGGGGGGGGGGTCAAAGAAAGTATATATTCTAAATCGACAACAGAAGGACACTGCCATAGTTTAGTGTAACCTAATGCACATTCATGTATCAGTGTCCGGCAGGTGTACTTTGCTGTCAAGGCCAATCAGATTGAAGTGGCCTTTGCCCCTCATTCTGTTCATCATGTTTCGAGTTAGCCAATGTTACAACGCTGAATGTAGAGTGATGTGATGTGAACTGCAGGACACAAAAATGCAAGCAAGCAAACAAACAAAAAAGAAGAAAAAAAAAAAAAACAGTGACCCTGGGTACCCACATTGTCCGGGTTGAGAGGTTCGGTCCAATCAGCGCTTAAAGCTTCAACGGTCGTTATCATGGTTTTATAGTACAGTTTAATGTGCCTCATGTTGAAACGATCAGTAAATGGCACAGACATTCGCTGCGGATGGTATTCAGTGACATTCCGAACTATGGCAAGTGCGAACCCATTGGACATTTGTGTGGGGGAATTGACATTCAGGACATTGTAAACACCCATTCCAGCAAGCAGGCCACAGAGATGCTCTTGTGAAGTCTTTTTTGTTTTGCTACAAGCTTTCTTCCAGTGCTTTAGTGCTGCTTTATCGTAAACCCTTTTGTTTTTCTGTTATAAAAAAAACATGCATGTTACTACTCTTCATTGTCAATGTTTTTAGGGGTTACTGTATTTTGTTTTGAGTTTTGCAAAATAAACCCTAATTTTTAAGAAATGTGACTGTGATCCTCCTTTTTACACTGCTTTGTAGTGTATGTGAATTTGGCTGGAAAGGCACTTCCTACAGCAGGCCTTATTGCATGGCTCAAAGTGTTTGAACACTTGGAACATGGAGCCAGAGTGTGGCACTGTAGCTGCCTGATAGCTCTAGCTGTTGGTTGCAGCAACTCAACTTACGTAGGACCTTTTTTTTGTACAGTACTCGTGACCTTGATGAACAGAGATCTATGTGGAAAATCGCCGAAATTCTCCTGCAACCCCAATTTAGTTGATTCCAACACTTTTTCCAGTATTGAAGATGTTGTTCTAAAGTATGCTTAGAACTTGGAGAACGCATATTTTCACCTGTTCTGCCGTTTGGTGGAGCAACCCAGCAGGCAAATTACGCACAAGTAATCAGCATCTGTAATTCAATTTGGGATGTAATGTACAAAGCAAGACCTACAAGATTTCTGACCTTTCCCTTGCACTGAGCATAAACAGAAATGCTAGAAATGCTTCCGACTGTTTGGAAGATCTGTTATGCCAATTAAGCATTTAAATATATGCAATGACAATATTTTTGACGAGACGCTGAAGTAAAGTTACACAAATACAAACAGAAATATAATTTATTAACCCAGAAAAAAATACCAAAACATTTACAAAAAGTGTTTGCAATTCACACATTAGAAAATGCTGACACTGCACAGAAAATATATACATAAAAAAAACATGGCTGATGAAAGTAGTTCTTCCTGAGATCGGCCATGTGTACAGGCAAAGCCAAAGTAGGAGTAGAGAAATTGAGACATTTAGGCTATTGCAACAGTTGAATACTCTTTTTTAGCAACTCACAAATACTACAAAATATTTGCCATGTCAGTGTTTTACCTTGAACATTGTTTTGACATTGAAATTAAATAAACTTTGAGCTGTTGGGCACTAGTATTACTCTCTTCTTAGCTTTTGAATTCTAAGGCAGCATACATGTTCGTTCAGAACCATTACTTTCAGATGACCACGTAGGTCCGTTCCTATGAAGAGCCACGAAGAACATCCATTTGCATTTCTGCAGTACCACCTCATCACATCATGACCCTGGAGAAAGCTAGAAAGCACTGAAACATTGGTCAAATAATACTGGGAGTCTGAGCTCAGGGAATTTTTTTTTCTTCTTCTTTCTTTTTTATTTTCAGTTTCAGTTTTCAGGGCCATGTCTGGACAAAATGTCAGCTAATGCGATGAACGGTCAGCAAGATCGCCCTCTTTCTGACGGCAAAATCAAGCTGCTGCACTTAAAATTAAATATTCAATCAATAAATAAGAAGTGCTTGCTTGCTCTCTTCAGCTTGGTGATTCCAATTACGGGCTTCAGGGATTTTCCCCGTCACATGATTTACCCAAACCATGAAGCTGAAGTGACTTAATGTCTCAGTAGATACACAGGAGGGGGGAGGCACACAAAATAATGTTGACAGACATTGAGAAAAAGAAAAACTATACACTTGGTTGTCGCACTCAGTGGAAATCAAGTCTTTCTGAATAAGGCACACTTATCACTAGACTCCAAAAAGCTGTAAGACACAGGCTACTGCTCGTTGATACTGCATTTAAATGCCCAACTTAAAGGGTTTCCCACAGCCTCCTAACTGTCACCATCGTGAGCTTGTTCTAAAAGTGAACACACAAGCAACAAAACATGTCAAGTATTTCAATTGTGCATCATGGAGATTATTTTGGTGGATTTCACCACTCCCGTAGGCCCACTGCAGGGTGATCTCGTTGCAAAGTTTTTTTTGTTTGTTTGTTTTTTTTTTTCTTTCCTTATAGTTTTCAATTCAACCATCTTTGGTGTCCGGTCAGCATACACATACAAAGTTCTTTCACTCAGAGGTCTGTGTTGTTTGTTTGAAAGCACATCCATGTGTGCCACTGTAATTTCTGCAGTGTTCGTTTTTTTTTTATTATTTATTTTTTCAGCAGCTCTCATGGTGGTGACTGACGAGAGTTCTCTCCCTCTTGTTCTCTCTTGTTCCCATCCTGTTCAAATCAACGCAGTCTGCTACTTACAATGTTATTTTCTGACCTTCATCTTTAAGAACAGTTTTCACTGGGAAGAGACGCCTCCACAGAGATGTAGGAGGAATTTCTCGCTCCAGTACCTGAGTCCGGAGAGCAATCTCTTTTTTTTACATCAGTTTCACCTCAGCCACTCACTTTCTCTTGCCCTTCTGTTTCTTGCTGGGCTTGCATCTGGACTGTGTTCTCGTGCTGTTGGGGGACAGAACGACACGGCCGTCTGTGTTAAACTGAAGCGAGTACTCCTGGCTCGAGTAAGGCCTGTCTTCTTCGTCTCTCAGTCTGGAGAAAACCTCCTGATAGAGACTGCTGACACGCTGCTTCATCTCCAGGACCGAGCGGTTAATCTCCGCTTTTTCTCTGAGCAAGCGGGCCCGATGACGCCGAAGGCCCTCTACGCTGTGCTCCAGTCCGACGACGACGTCCAGCTTTCTCCTCCGGCAGTTCTGTGCTGCCATCTTGTTCTTGCCTCGCCGACGGATGTCTCGGACCAGTGTGAGCTGGGCCTCGCTGAGCTTGTGCCTGGCGAGGAGCTGGTTGAACTCCTCTACAGGGAGGTTGATGATATGACTGGTTGGGAAGGGGATCCTCATCGAACGGGCTCTGCGCTCGTCACGACCCGTAGACTTATCCTGGATCACAAATTCTTGCGGCTCCTCAAAACAGCCTTTTGGGGATTTTTCTGCACTTCGCCGCGAGGACAGCGGCTGGTTGTAAGTGTGATCGTGGCTAACGTTGTCTAGCCACGGGAGGTGTTCAAAGCGACTGGGCTCTATGTAGCTTGCCCGACACACTTTGCTGGTCTCTGCTGTGCGTCCTTCAAATGCGCCCTCCTCAGAGTCCTCCATGCCCTCATACCCGGGATCATACCCAACAGCCCCCTCTTCGGAAAAGGACCCTGCAGACGACAGCGAAGAGCAAGAGGAGGAGTCTGAAGACGAGGAGGAACAGGAAGCCTCGGATCCACTCGGGGAGGCAGGGCTGTGGCTGAAGTTTAAGGAAAGCCCTGAGTCGGAATCCTCAAGGTGCTCAGCCAGCTGGCTCATCTGGGAGGGATTGAAGCCTTCCTCCAGGGCCAGGCCCATTAAACTAATCTCGTCCAACATGGACTCCTCTAGCAGGGGTCTGAGGGGACTGGCCAAAGCTGGCTCCTCTAATAGGTTCATGAGCAAAGCAGGATCGACCAAATTGGAATCGTTGCTGGCGCTGCCATTCAGCACGGGAGGCAACAAGAGATCTGCTATTTGAGGAGACCCAAAACCAAAGGTGCCGTCAGAAGAGTTGCTCGAGTAGTGGTGTTGTGTTGAAGGTGTCTGGACGGCACCCAAATGGGACAATCCCTCCATGGCATCCTCGAGTACTCTGGGCACGGAGGCCTGGTGCAGGCTTACGTCTTGATGAAGCAACGTATCCAATGACCCAGTGACTGGTGCATGCACTTCATTGCTGCCCGGTGAATTCAGCGCCGGCTCATCCAACTCCATATCCTACAAAAACAAGACATAATGGAAAATAGGTTTTTAAAGATGAACCGGCATCTAAAAACTCATTTTACGAAGACATACTACAGGAGGATTTCAAGTTATTTTACAAAACAGGAACCAGATTCCCTAACACCTGCTGGTTCTCTGAGAGAATAACTGCAGCTGACTTCTATTTGTCCCCATCCATTTGTGTTTCGTCAGTCACAATTATGGACTAGGATGTGGATTGGGCCAATGGTTTTGACGGACAGGTGTAGAGCGGGATTTACCTGGGGTTCCATGATGGCCAGAAGGTCGTGCCACTGCTGCTCCAGTTCCATTGACGAGTCCCCTGGGATGAGGGGAGACAGAAGGGGCCTCTGGGCAGAGAAGGACACATCTTCATCCAGTCCCATCAGCTCTGGGTCAGGAAGCTGACAAAAAAAACAACACATACATTTAAGTCACATAATCATCATCATCAACAACAACAACAGCACATTGCATGTATGCAGTGCTTTTCAAGGCACTCAAATGGAGGGGTGGCTCACTAACCACCAATGTGTACCTTGACCTTTACAAAGCCAATCTGATGGTAAACGAACTTGTAATAGGTGGATTGTTTATCTAGCATAGCTATACAGCATAGACGTAGTGAGTCCCCCCCGAGAAAACCATCCATGCAACTTCCAAGAGCGGCGTCCCGCCCAATTCTTGCGAGAATCGTGAAACAGTACCTTGTCAGTAAATATGGCTCCTTGAGATAGTTTTTTTTTAATTTTTTTTGTTGTTTTTTAATCCTTCACCTTCACAGCAAAAGCATTTGCATTTTGTATAGGGGATAAGATGTGTACGTTGTGATAAGTTTGCTATTTACAATCGCAGAGTAACATAGAAATACATCGTGTCTCTAGAGGGAGCTCTACAGTCAGCTATAAGGCCTGACCTGCATACAGTAATGTCCCGCATATAAGCCGCGTTGTGTATAAACCGCATGACCGTGATTTATGCAAGTTAAAAGAAACAAAACCATACGAACAGCCAACATACTAACAGCCCCCCTGTATTAACCTCATAGCTGAAGAAATTTTGCTAAATCAATGTATAAGCCACGGCTAATAGTCAGGAAATTACGGGTAGTGTTGCTTTAATAGATGATTAACCTAATCCCATGTACTGTATGCCTGTGCTTGAGACATAAGTAAAATGCATGAATGGTTGCACTAACAGTGATTGCTGAAGACAAGAGGCATAAAGGACCTGTGGGCCATGTGGTATGTAATACCATGTGGTATTTGTTTTTCATAATGTATGGCTATTTCCAATGTTTACAATGGAGATAACGGCTCAGAGTCCAGTGTTCACCGTTAACTGGAGTCCACCAAAGAGCTGAATCTATGCTTTAACTATGGCTTTCCGCGTGGTTGTGGAAGAGAACTACACTTGACGTGGTCGTGACCATGATTACATTTTTACTACCTCTATTCGAACATACTGACAAACTGAACGTCAGAACAGATTGTCATTTAAACTATCCTCCATTAACCATCCAAACCAACACACGAATCAGCCCATAAATACTGTAGATATTCTTTAGTAGAGAACACCACTGATACCCCTCACATTATCTCGCACACACACAAACTACCCCATAAATAAATATTCTTTAGTAGTGAACACCAGTGATACCCCTCACATGATCTCACACACACACACACACACACACACAAACTACCCCATAAATAAATATTCTTTAGTAGTGAACACCACTGATACCCCTCACATGATCTCACATACACACACACAAACTACCCCATAAATAAATATTCTTTAGTAGTGAACACCACTGATACCCCTCACATTAACGTACGCACGCACACACGCACGCACGCACGCACGCACACACCAAATTGTTGCCTCATTTACCTCTGCCTCCTGCCCAAAAGGGGAGGTGTCCTCCAGTAGCTGTAAGCACTCCTGTAAGGACAGTGAAGTGTCCACTTCGGGGCCCATCAGCTAAAGGACGAGAGGAGAGGAGAGAGGCCTTCAAAACCAACCTCTCTTCACCTTCTCATGCATGCGACACAACATGCTCGTCCCAAGGCAAGACTCAGTGGGACAAGGCCAGGCTTTGGAGAGGTCTAATGTGTAACATACTGTATGTATATACATCACTTGCAAAATCTCAGGGATATTCGGCTTTTGGGTGAAATTTGTTAACCTTTGTTTCAATAAATTGTTTGAGATGAGGAAATCACCATGCTTCTACTTAAATGCCCTACTTTCATGATATAATACCACTGTAGCATGAACCTTTTCCCATTTTCCATAAATTTCACCCGAAAGTCAGATATCCCTAACTCTTTGTGAGTAGTGTATGTGTATTGAGGTGGCGGTATAGCAGTGATTAAGGACCTGGGCTAGCATGTCTAGTCACTTGGATAAGAAGTTTTTGCTAAATTAATACATGTAAATGTACAGTAGCACATATATAAACTGTATTGAGCTGGGACTCCGAAGAGGTGGAATCCACCGCAAAAAAAGGCTGACATACAAAAACGAAGATTTATGTTGAGATTACAGTTTCCAGAGATCAATGCCAAAATATTGTCAAAATGAAAAATGGTGCATCCATACTACTGAAACATGCCATGGCATGTCAATAGAAACCGGTCTGCACTTATCCACATATCACTGTATCCAAATGTGTATTTTTTTTTCAGACACAGGGGGTGTTTAGTTATTTTAGGCCAAGCCATAAAATCAGGGAATGTGGTTTGTAATATGACTTAATTTGAGTCATCATTCATCATAAGTAATACTTTCCATTCACAACTTTTCTTCGCTGGGTTATTTCATGTTTTCTGTAATACTGTCACTGTGTTTGTCTGTTCAGCACAAAGGCTGTCTGTTTTCCTATTCATTATAGCTCATGAACATTCAGCTTTCCTCCTTTACCATTAGTCTTTTGCCTTCTTAGGAATGGATTGTAATTGTTGAGGAATGTACTTACAGGAAAGGTTATTTGCTACCCGTCACCTATTTGCAAGGACTATACTTCCCTGTCAGATAAAACCAACCTGACCGGGACAGCCCAAAAGTTTGAAGAACTTTGACTTGGTATTTAGGTCAGAGATCTCTGTGTGTGTCTGTGCGTCTCCACCTTGAGACTGTTCTAAACAAAATCACCATCACCATGACTCTGCATTGTGGTAACTAATGCAGCAAAAATAAATAAATACAAATCAGTGTTCACAGATTGGTACATTATGCCAAAACGCCAGTCTGAACACACTTGACCTAATTGTCTGTATACCTATCAACCTTTCATGCTGGTACAAATACCAATCTCAACTGCCATAACTGTCATAAAACCAGTAATGAGTTGAAGAGAAACAGTCCTCATTTCATACAGGTAGACAGACACCCTCTGGCCAACTGGTTAAATACATGTTATGCAATCTTACAGGCGTGCTCAAGTCTACCGTAGGTTCAATAGCCCCAAGTATCTGTTGCACCATAACTCTGTTTCTTTTAAATGACTATGAATGTTTTGTTTTGTGAGAGCACCGTTAATTTATTCACACCAGTTGCTGGAAGATGGGGCTCACAAACTTCATGCGGTTAATTTGTCACTTCATCATAAAGTACTGCAATTTCTGTTTTGATTTGTGGATAAATATTCAATTGGCTTTTCATAACTTTGATAAAGAGCTCATCGCATGCATATGCACATGCATATTTTCTGAAACTTTAAGGCTTTACAACGTCATTGTGTAAGTAATACTGAATCAAATGCCTAGAGAGAGCGGGAGGGTGTTGCTTGCTTTGAACAGGATCCAGTATTATTTGCGTTGTGGCTACAGAGCTGTTTAAAAGGCTGTGTGTGATGTAGGTATAATGCAAAGGTTAATGACTAGTAGGCAGCTTTCTGGGTATGTTGTTGAGAGGAAATCCTATGGTTTTGTGCAGGGTCTTACCTCTTGCACATCTGCCCCAAACGGAAGGTCCCCATAAGTGTGATGTTGCCCTCCAGTTGTCCAAATGTCAGCACGGAACTCATCCTCCTCCTCCTCCTCATCAAACGAACTCAGAAGAGGTTCTGGCGTTGGGCGGTGGTGTCTGTAACCAGGGCTTTCAGACTGCTGACCTGGATCTGCTTCCTGAGGCCACAGGAAGTTTAAAACATCACCTTCCTGCAAAAATAAAAAAGGGAGTTAAAGTTAATAGGTAATCTCTGACTGTACTTTGAATGTAGACTAAACAGACTTCACAATGTCATAAGCAAACATAAATACAGTCAACATATCCAATTTCTCGGTTCAAGGGCTGGCTTTCTATTTTAGAAAAAAAAGCTTGTTCATTTTCTGTGGTGTCCCATGAAGCCTCCCTGATGATATAATATATCTATTTTGAACAAAGTGTCTGGTATGCAGACACTGGCATGACATGAGCTGTGAATTTCCAGAGTGCTTCATGCCAGCCACTGTCCCTTCAGTGGCTACTCTGAATCATCTTGCATGTCTTCCAAGAAGACAGAAAAGTCTGAAGGTTTGATACAAAATTTTCTTGCACGGTCCTTTACGGAGTGCTAAACCCCCAAAACAAAGTTTATGTATCTTACTGTACTACAGAAACCCAACACAAAGAGTGGAGGGACAGTTAGAAATAGATTTAACCTTTGCATGCACCCAAACCAGAGCTCCGCTAATCCCACCGCTTCAGTTGCTCCTACGTCCCCGACTCCCAGTATGTACTACATTTAGAGCGGCTTCCTAGCCCGCCGATTGATCCCAAATTTAATGAAGCGACACATCAGCTGTTGAAGAAACAATGGCCTTAAATCCTGAAGTGTTTTGGTGATGGAGCATCATTCGTGACCTTGGCTGGCTTGGTGTATGTGTTAAATACTTCTCAGCTGAGGGACTGACAGAACTATTAAATCATCGATAGATGCCATTGCTGACCCCAAAGTCAGTGACCTGAGACTAAATGGAGAGATCCAAATCACGTCTCTTCAGCACCAAGACTTACGTGGGACTAAAATCTTAGTTTAAGATTAAGGGCTTTCTTTAGATTTAGGCTGTCTAATATGTCCACTGACTCCTCCTTTCACCATTGCATACATTTTATACATTAATGCATAGTTTCCAAACACTGACGGTTCCTACCCTGGTGCTAGGCTTATGGAATGCCTATAATCCACTACCCTTCAACTCTTTTCTTCTTTCTGCCTTATTGACCTACTGAGAATACCAAGGAGCACAACAACATGTTATTTTCTGTGCTAAATGGTAAACACCATGGTCAGTGTCTGAGGATTTGCAGTGCTGTCTAGTTCTGTTTACCACCACTGTGTTCCCCACTCACGTACATGTCATCCTCTTATGATAACATGAGCATAAAACATCACCGTGCACTCCATCACCTGACCAGTAAACAGGCGTTGCGAAAGCAAATGTGTTTGTGAATCCCCCCCCCCTTCCCCCCCTTCCTCACATTTCAAAACAACCGCCCTAAGAGACGCTAGGGTCAGAGAAGCCAAGCCCAACACCCTTAGCTCAAGCGTCTTGAGATGCCAAAAGAGACCACAGACCTGTCCAGTCAAGTGCTGTTCCTCTTATTTGGGACATGGTTATGCTGGACAACAGCGTAACTGAGAATCCTCCGTGTCCATGAATACGGTGTGGCCTGCTTGTATTTTTCAGAGTTCTGCTTATTCCAGGGAAAGTAAAATATAAGACACCTCCCTTAAATCTTTCATCAACCCCAGCCTGCGTCTATCGATTCCCATTGACTGAGCTGACGAATGTGCTCAAGTCCAGGAACAGTAAATCAATCAGCAGCTGATGTGGAAAACACCGGAACGTTCTACACCAGTCACGCCTCACAGGCAGCAACAACCGCATGTCTGACTCTTTGATCCAATTTCCCTGACACTTATTAATATGAAGCTCTACCATTAAACTTTCCTGACATATTATGTACGTGTTTAATGCAGATAGGGTATCATTTGAACTTATTATTATGCAATACAAATAGTGGTCCCATACTAACAGATGTACACAAATAATGATATGAGAAAGTCATTCTCCGTATCAGTTTTCTAAACATGGTGAAATCAACAGATTTAGAGCATAATGACAAAAAAAATGATGGTTTGCGTGTTTAGAAAGTACTATTTCGTTAAATCTTAAGCATGAGAAGGAGTGTTGTATATGTCCGAGTCATATCAGACTGCAGACTGAGACGGATGATAATGAGTAGCAGTGCAGGAGTGAAGGACAAGTGTCGGGTCTTCTACTCATGTCAGACTAACAAACACATGCCCCAAGTCCAGAAATAGACAAGTGGGTCACGCGCAGGCAAAAAAATCTGATCTGTCCTTGCCAGCACTTCACAGCACTGGCGTGAACAGTATAGGGTCGGGGCGGGTTGGGACGGTTCATTCAGGGGAACGAGAGTGTCTTCACCTCGGATGGGGCAACAGGTTGAAGTCAAAAAAGCTCATCAATCTGACTGAGAGCATGTGTGCCACTGCCAAGGCACGGCGTTGACTGATGAAAGTGAAAAGACAAAAAGGGAAAAACAAAATCCCTGTAGTGTTCAGAACCTATGCCAGGACAGACAGAGAGAGAGGGATAGAGAGATAGAGAGAGAGGAAAGAGAGAGTGAGAGAAAGAAAGAAAGAAAGAAAGAAAGAAAGAGTGGGCGAGTCCCCAGGCGGAATCCACAACCGTTCTGGTAGATGGGCACAGTGCCAGGGCTGGTCGCATTCTCAGACTGAAACAGTAAGTGCAAGCCAGGCAACCTTGGACTTGCCAGCTTAGCAAGCATTTATGGTCTTTTGTTCATCCAATAAATGTGCCAGAATAATGTCAACAGATTTTCTTCTAATGTGTATCTACAAAAAAAGGAAAGTACATGAATATGAAGAAACCCTTAAATGCAAAAGTGGATTTTCCCCATCCATCCCATATTATAGTCCAACTTCACTGACAAACCTAATTTTTAACCAAGAATGAGGTGCTTCAAAACACACATGGTAAAGTCTGTCTGAGCATATCTTTGTAAGATGGCTCACAATAATGAATCATTTCCACGTCTCCTGAATTATTCTGAAGCTACCAGCAGGGGGTTGATGTGTCACACAACACATTGGAAGTCACATGCTGTCAAAAAAACGATCCTAGTCTCTTTCGGTCACTAGGACACCACAACACGCGGCGTGCAGCTGTTAAGTAACAAGGGACCTGTCCAGCCATGCTCCCGCATACTGACACATGACGCTTGGCACAGCCACCAACTCATACCCTGTAACAACATGAAGTACTGGCAACAGGAGGGAAAGTACCCCATGTCTGTAGCTGCACGAATGTAAACAAGTATATCCAGAGGATTTGGACATATTTGGACATATTTGGACATATCAAAGGCTTGGAAACTATTCAGAGTGTTGTTCCTTAATTTAAACAGGACTTACATCCCATCAATCTCCTGATCATTGTAGCCAGGCTTTGTCCAGTAGTAGCTGGCCATGTGCCTTTAAAGGATAACATCTCTTGTAATGCCTGTTCATTTATACTGTCACTCTATTCATGAGCACGTCTTCATCAGTTGGAGCCTTTGCTATTGATCTCACACAAATAACCCTGCTCTGATGTAAAACAAAGGCTTACATCATCAGCAGGATCTACTTCCTGGAAGTTTCAAAGTCCTTAGTACAGCTGGCTTTGTTTGGGCCTCATCCAGTTTTGACAGCATTTGTTAGCTAAATTGTTGGCAGTATGACAGTGTTCTTGTTTGCTAAGATTTTTTTCTGGTTCTCACACCAGGCCCCAGGCTCATACTGGTATGGTAGTGGTACTGGTATGTGAAGTGTGATGTGTGAGTGTCAGCAGCAGCTCTGAGACGTGCATGCTAGTTCGCAGTGTCAGCGGGATCTACCTCTTTGATGATGTCACTGCCGTCCTGCTGTCCGCTTCTCGAGAGCGGAGCCACAGCGCCTGGGGCGGTGTCGTCGTTGTCGACGGCGATTTGTCCGTAGCCCAGCTCTCCAATTCCTCCACCTCCACTTCCTCCTCCTCCTCCACCACCACCTCCACTTCCTCCTATTCTCAGGCCCAGGTCTGGGAGATCTCCAGTGCCGTCCAGCCCGCTGTTGCCCTCCAGCTGCCCAGCCTGCCCAGACACGGGCGCCAGGGGCTCGGGCTCCCGGTGAACCAGCCAGGCCTCCAGCTCTGTGGTGGGCAGCTGCAGGCGATCCAGGGAGCGCACCCAGCCCAGAAGCCTGCGGGCGGTGAAGAAGCCATCGAGGTCCACGCTCTTGGGGTGGAGGTCCTGGCCCTCCAGGGAGTTGCGGAGGTTGTGGAACTGCGTCTGTGTCAGGGCGGAGCTCTGTCCAAGGATGATCTCCCGTAGAGGGGGCAGGTATGGATCAACATCCACACGCATCCCACATAAGCTAAGCAGGATGGCCACCTGAATTAGGCCCTCGGTCATGTACTTTTTTAAGTACATGCTGTCAACAGCTGGGGAAAGGCCCCAAGATACACCACAACCACAAATCTGATGATTTACTTTGGTTTTGGTTTTGGTTTATAAAAATAGGTATTAGACCTAGATATCGCCTGTGTCCTATGCGCAAGGCTATTTTGATGAAAATATAGATATAAGGACAAAAATAGGGTTGTTTTGTTAGATATACTTATTTAGAAATAAAGAAAAAAAATCTTCCTGTCATCTCTCTCCGCTGTGCCTCTGCGGACATCCTGCAAACAAAAACAAGCATGTTTCAGTTCACACAGTGCTTACACATGGACTGCTTCCTGTGCAAATGAAAACTGGTAACCCCACAAAAGAGAACGATCCATTAGTTACTGCCATGTTTCGATCACAAACATCACATATGGCCACGGTAATGCATAGGTCCGTCGTAGAATAACATGATTTCCAGAAGAATAAACTTACACTCGTTTTGGACTTTGTCTTTGTTCGTTGGCTTATCTACGAAGCACACTCACCTACTTCTCCAACTTGTTTTTGAATTATCAGGGTGGTTTGGTTTTGGTCACACGACAACGGTTACATGATGTAATCTTAACATGGCCAGGGAAATAGGCTGCGCACTACAATAGCGTTGAAGGGATAGATAAGCAACAATGTTACGATTAGCCGAACTTGTCGAGCCAGAAGCGAAAGATGCAACTATGTTTCGTTCGACATAGTACTGTGTAGCCTTGCCATCCACCACTGCAGAGCATTTGTTTCAGGCGTTACGCAGTTCAGTTACTGTAGCCGGGTAAGCTATTCTGATATGGCGAGCCCTGACTTGTGAAATTGAGTATTAGGGGGAAACACAAAGAAACGCCAGCAGCAGGTGCTGAAGTTTAACCGTCAAGGAAAGGCTGGTTTGAGAGATGGGGTAATAGGGTTCATATCGAGCTGAACTTCTCAGAACTTTTGGAGAGCAATTAATACGCGTATCACTAATACGTTATTTTCCAAACAATGTAAGATTCCGACAGTTGGAAAGGGCAAGGCCAAACAAAAGCCATGTATACGTTAACTGTTCTTGACCCATTTCACGAGTTCGCCCTGTATAGCCTAAGCACACTAGGGCTAACAGCTAAACAAAGGAATTATACAATAGAATACAGCGCAAAGCTGTAACGTAGGCTATATGAAACAAAAAAATAGGCAAACAGGAAACTAAGATACTATAGACTTACCCATCAGGGACGTGGATGTGCTGCCTGTAAACAAGGGTCTCAGAATAGGCTGACTCGTTGTCTTTGTGTGGGTTAACGGCACAACTGCACTGACTGCACCCTGTTGGGTAATTGCGTTTATAAAGCCCAGAGCTGCCGGTGAATCATCACTATCTCCTCCCAATGTGACGCGACGAGTTATACTTTTTTTACACTCCGGGCAACAGCACAGTCTTCACAGGCACCAAACTAGTTTGTTGCACAAGACTAACCTACTTCGGATGTAGTCGCTTATTGTTCGCTCGTGCTCGCTGCCATGCGGAATTGCATGCGCCGGTAGCGCTCTGCTATTGGCCAGTATGGTGGCTTGAGCCCAGCAACTGTTCAACAGGTGGAAGACAATGCGCAATGGCAGTAGCTGTTCAGAAACTGTGGATATCACTGTTCAAAAGTTCAGATACTCCACGGTTTCTCTTTCGGGTTTCAACATTGCTTGCACAATCGCGAGCTTTCTAGAGAGTGAATTCGTGGTAGGCCTCTAGCCTAGGAGGTAAAAATAAAGTGGTTAAAAGTCTTGTCTAAACGTCAGTCGTCTGGGTTGTCTGTCATGGCTTTCACCACACTGACACACAAAAGGCTTTAGCATGTAGATAGCCTCGGCTACTCTTTGTCCCCACTTTTAAACGGAAGGCCAGGGAAACATCCCATCGAGTCAAGCACCCCTAGTGGCAAAATGTTGAAATCAGCCCAGAGCACTATAAAGGAAACGCTTATGATAATATTACACTTATTATAGACAAAGCTTAGGCTACACTCAATGAGCTAAACACCAGCCTGGATCTGTGCAACTGTAAGTGCAATGTCAGCACAATCTCACAGAATGTCTCTTCTTTGCTATTATCTTAGATAGATTACTTGCCATGTGCCTTAGTGCACATCTTAAAACAAATAATGACAAAAATTGAACAGTAAAATGTGCGCTGTGATATAGTATATTAAAGTGCTTAGAGTTAAACAATCACATGGCCTCCTGAGTGAAGATGGCCCGAAGATGGCCTGCACCATAAACTCATCTGAAAGAGTCTGAAGGTGGAGATCAGGAGTAAAGACACTCGGTGTATAAATTATAAACTCATCAATCAGGCCTTTATTTACTGTAAAATGCAACAGGTGAGCATATCTGATATTTGAGATAGACTGATAGGCTATTTGGATAAAGACAGTAACCACAATGTATGTCAGATGAGTTTCAGTGACCTTGAGAAACGGAGATCTATGTGAAAACTTAGATTTCTCATTTAATCCAGAATCGGGAAGAAAGGTAATTTAAATGACTTTGAATGTGTCAAGATTGCTGGTGCCAGATGGGCTTGTCTGTGTATTTCAACATTTTCATGTACACCCATCTCTAGGGTTTACAGAGAATGGTCTAGAACACAAACACTGTGCGACAGTCAAAAATGCCTTGTTGATGCCAGTCAAAGGAGAATGACCAGACTGGTTTGAGCAGAAACCAGAGAGGCAACAGTAACTCATTTTTTACAGTCTATGAACTCAAGTAACCACTTGTTACAACTAAGGTATGCAGAAGAGCATCTCTGAACGCACAACACATGGAACTTTGAAGTATATCACAACGGTTGCCACTCTGGTCAGTTATTAACAGAAGACAGGCTACAATTTGCAGGCTCCAAAATTAAAGTAGATTGGAATATTGTCACCCTGTCTGAAGGGCCTGAAGGTTTCTGCTGCAATATTAGGATAGTAGGATCAGAATTTGGTGTAAATAACATGAAGGCATGGATCTATCCTACCCTGTACCAACAATGCAGGTATTGGTGATGCAATAGTGTGGCAGACTGTTTCTTGGAAGACTTCCGTCCACTTTGTTAGCCAGGCTATCATCAGAACAAGCTCAATCTTTTGAGATTGAACATTAGTCTGGGGAATCTACTGCACAAGAGGACTGATCAATGGACATATAGTTCAAATGACTCTGCTTGGATAGACCTTCAACCAATCAGACCAAAGATCTGAGTGTGCCTGGTGGATAAGCCAGTTTGTGATTGGTTCCAGCAAAAGTTGAACAGAAGCAGGAGGTAAACGTGCAGATTTCCAGCCTGAGCTGCAGGGCGAAATCCAATCCCCGGCAGATCGGGCTGGGTTTACCCAGTCTACCACTCAATACCAATTAAGCATCATTTAAATGCCACCTGCCAGCACAACACTGTTGCTGACCATGCCCATCCCTTTATGACCACAGAGTATGGATCTTCTGATGGATACTACCAGCAGGATAATGTGCCATGCCACAAAGCTTGAATCATCTCTAATTGGTGTCTTGAACATGACAATGAATTCATTGTACTCAAATGGCCTCCACAGTCGCCAGATCTCACTCCAAAAGAGCACTGCTGGGATGTGGTGAAACAGGAGGCTGCACCTCATGGAATCTCAACTGTGTGATGCTATGAATATACACCAAAATCTCAGAGGAACGTCTGCTGCTCCTTGTTGAATCTATGCCACAATGAATTATGGCAATTCTGAAGGCAAAAGCCAGCACATGCAAGGCATACCAAATGTGTGCATGTAAGTATGTATGTGTATGTATGTATGTATGTATGTGTGTATGTCTGTCTGCATACAAAACTAGTGTTGTGTGTGTTGTGTCAAAATATCAAATAATCAAATTCAGGCTACTGTATATCATTAGTGTATGTTTAAAACGTATTATGAAGTAACTTTTCAAACAAAATCAGATTGACCAATATGTAAGCCAAAGTGTGAGTAAAGTGTTTTGCTTCATTGTGAATGTGAAAACTGGACTGAAGTAAAAGGTTGAAATTGGTCCATTGCGGCGTCAGCATAGGTCCTAGAATTGGCATTCTATTCAGTGTGACTGACTCTATTACCAAGTCTGAGATTTGAAACGAGAACTGTAATCCATAGCCTACAAAGACCACAAAATGTCCCAGGGATGCAATGAAGTGCACCTAGATTATACAGATTAGGATCCCCAGAGAGACTATCTGATGTATGGTTCCATGACTGTCAACAAGGCCTAGGCCTATAATCTGAGTTTAATTTCAGATGACTGTCAACTAGGCCCTAAAACCTGCCTTTTTTGTTTGATTTTCTGCAATAGGTGAAAAAAGCGCCACAAGAAACCAACACTCTGGTTGGATGGTAGCCTAAGCTTTGGTTAAGCTGTTGGTCAACAGGCCCCTCCAGAAGGCGGTCACTGACCTACAATGCAGACGTTATGCAAAAGTCAAATAGCAGGCGACATTAGGCTACGGATCTTTAATAACTGTAGGCTAAATGATTTGTAATGCAAAATTGCAAAATTGCAACCTCTATCTATGACTTTTCTTATCCGCATCGTTGCTGTAGGCTTTTACACCATCGAACACTTCATAGAAGAAAATCCTGTTGCATGGATTAAAATAGGCTATGCATGCCTAACATTAGCTTGTCCGAAAACGCCATTTTGGTTCTTTTACAGTATGACAAGAGTGCCAGCTGGCATCTCCGCAGAGCCCGAATGGAGTCATCAGTGGTTCAGTTTCAGTAAATCTAGCAGCCTATCCACAGTTAGATCCGCCCACTCGTGAGTCAGAGGATTCTACGAGGTCTGCTGTAATGACAGCTCAAACCTGTCCACGTCAACACAGGAACAACACCATGGACTCTGTGGCTCTGGTCAGTAATTTGCAAATATTTAATGTTATCCATAAGATATTCAAACTTGATTGCATCGTATCCTTTAACAAACATGGCGTTCAAAATATAGATTTAAAATGCGCTCTCGGACGTTATGTGGAACATTGAACCTCGTTGAGTTAAGCTAAAAGGCTGTAAAGCCAGATTCATAGCCTAACACTTTTGAAATGCTTGACCATTTCAAATGAACGTCATTGTTGCATTGCTTGCCATTGTGTATTGATAACAATGTTGCAGCCAATGTAGCACTTTTCATTTCCTGACGAGGAATAGCTTAATCTAGTGTCGCATAGCCTAACTCTCGAACAGTTGCCAGTCAGATCACTGAACAGGCTGTAGGTGCAGGCTCAAAGTAAAATCGTAGCCTACACCAAAATTATAATAACTATTCTAATGAAATGTGGAACGTTGTTACGATCTCTTTCATGATGGATCAATTATTTCTTAGAACACACTTGCAATACTTTGTCCTACAACAGCACAAACTTATTAAACCGAGCGCAGCAGACCAATCCGAGGCTGTACCGAGTGGGACGTGGATGCCACGTCTTCGGTATGTCGTTTCACTCAGTTTGCAAAACGTGTGCTGCCGCGGCTCGCTTGATTGTGGTGCATATAGTTTTTTTTTTAAAAAAATCCACAGGTGTCTCTAATGTCGTGTCACCGTTAAACGTGACACTTTTATTGTTTTTTTTTTGTCTATTTCAACTAAGTGCCCTCAACCAAATGAAGTAGCATATAGGTGAAATACTAGCCTACTTTAATGTGGCTGAGATTGGGAATTCATTGATAATAATTTCCAGTATAATTGTATTCCTTCATATTTGTCATTACATCGAAGGTAATCTCTCTTAGACCTCCAGTCCATCTAGTGGACGAGGCCCCCCTGAAGTGGTAATTTCATTCAGTAAAAGCCTTTTGCCAAGGCCCTTGCCGATATGAATGTGCAACAGAAGGTGGAGTCAATTTCCAGGGAATGGCACATTTTTAAGTTCTGCAGTGTAGTTCTGTAGTTAAGTTCCTTTCCATATGGCATCACATTGAACCAGGCTGGAGGGAGTCAACGTCATGCTAACATCCCTGAGGTTAATATTTACCAGCCCCCTCTCTGTTCTCTTGGCCGAAGTTCTGTGATACACTAAGACTCTAAGTCAGTTGTAGTCAGTGCATAACAGAACTTTGGCCCGGAACAACCCGGCAGCAATGGATGAAGACCAATCACTAAACCATATGTCTCTGATTCCATGAATGTTGACAGATTCCTGTGTTCTTTGTTGATTTGACCCTGCCCTTCTCTGATTTTGAAATGTTTCCACGCTTTGATATGTATATATGTTTTAATCTGTTTTCAGGAACCTTCACTATACACAGTGAAGGCTGTATTTATTTTGGACAATGATGGGAACAGACTTCTGTCGAAGGTAAAATTGCACTATACGTTCATCTAATTTCACACTGCCAATCAAACAATATGCAAGCTTTTGAGCTTATTAAAGGACTGAGCGTCTTTTTTCCATCGGTCTTATAGTCCAACAGTGTAATTTCCCCTTGGGGATGAATACAGTTTATCTATCTATCTATCTATCTATCTATATATCCTAAAATAAGAACATGCACTCAAACATACATTGAATATTATGTGATTCCCTCTTTCTAGTACTACGACCTTGACCTCTACCCGTCTATGAAGGAACAGAGGAGTTTTGAGAAGAATGTCTTCAACAAGACCCACAAAGCTGACAGTAGGTGCATCAGTTTTTGCCAGTGATTGGAAGGACTTCTAGCCGGCGAACGCCCTCGAATACACTTCAATATTGGGCATGTGGAGCATTGATGGGGCTCAGAGATTATGCTCCCTCAATTGGTCCAAACGTCCTTGCTCTAATGACAATGTCAGCCGGCTCCTCTTTCAAAATTGGAAGCCATCTGTGGGAACATAGACTTTGTGGGCATATACATTTAACACATGCCCTGGTTTTATTTCAGAGAGCAGAAATAAAGAGCCCACAAGCTAGTTCTGATGAATGAAGGTGGTAGTGTCAGCTGTGATCCTATTGGTCAACTTTGATAATGTGAGACTTTTCCCGTGTGCTGATTGGCTAGGTCTGCTTTTTGTTGTGTGACTGTAAAGCCACGTCTCGATCCTCGAGGGGTTCGGGAGCTTAGATTACGGCTGACAAAAGAGTAGAGAACCTGTTCCCCTGACTGACATCTTTTTTCGCTGTGGCATCATGGCCAAAGAAATCGAAGGCTCCACCTGGCCTTCAGGTGTGGCCAGTACGATCACCTTTCACCCCCCTCTTATCTATACCTCACAAACCTACACAGTTACATCAGCACTGCTCCTTCATGTCCAGCCAGAGGATCAGTTGTTAAACATGTAACTCTCCAACGGATATTCCCTAATCTCATTGTGTTTTCTTCTCCCCTTGGAGCCATTTTCTCATTCTGCTTCTTCCATCTGTCTTATCTCCATACTCTCTTTCCTTTCTCCCCTCTCTCTCTCTTTTCTCCTCTCTCTCTCTCTCTCTCTCTCTCTGTCTCTGAGCAGATGAGATTGCCTTCTTGGAAGGGATGACAATTGTCTACAAGGGCAGCATTGATCTGTTCTTCTACGTGGTCGGCAGTGCCCAGGAGAACGAGGTATGCCGTGCATGGTAGCGCAACGCAGCGCCCCGTTACTAGGCCACTAAGGCGGCATTCTTTGTCCACATTAGTGGTACCGCTGCAGAGTCATGCCGTTTTTGTTTGAGGAGTGCCAAATCTATGAGAATAACGCGGACACACCTCTTCCTCTCCCCCGACTCCTGCTTTCTTTTCAGTCCTGATATCTGTTCCGTTTACTTATTGTCTTTAATACAGTTTACATCTATTCCCACTCTTTATGCACATCCTCCCATGTCTGGATTTGTCCGGCTAATTGTGTATTGCGTTTGGTCTCTCTGTCTTTCTCTTGACTTTTGTAGCTTATGCTGATGGCTGTCCTGAATTGCCTGTTTGAATCACTCAGCCAAATCTTAAGGTAAGTTCTGCACACATTCATAAGCCACCGCAGGTCATTATCAGTTCGTTATCATCATTATCATCATTATCAAATAATTTCTCATCATCAAATAACAGCAACCAGTTTGTCACAGATATAATATGATGATAAAGGATGAAAGTGTGTCACTGAAGCACTAATAACATAGAAATAAGACTAGTTATTATAATGGCTAGACTGTTTTGTGAAGACAATGTTGCTTTCCGAGATTTGGTCCAAATCCAAGATCATCAAGCCCATTCCTAAATCCATTCCCCACACAGTGTTTTCTGTATTAATACCTGTTGATGTACATCAGTGTGTTTCCTTCTTCAGTTTTGGTCCCATAATCACTAAACTACAGCTGCTTGGCAAAGGCTGGTACCGTAACCATAGAAACGAATGCAGTTACCCCCCCCCCCTCTCTCAATATTTCTCTCTCTATCTTCCTCTCTGTCACTCTCTCTCTCCCTCGCTCTATGTGTGTGTGTGTGTGTGTGTGTGATTGTGGCAAAACAGAGAGAGCGAAACAGCACACTTCCATTAGGCTTTGAAAAAAAAGGCTGAGCAGCTCTAAATCTGACACACCCTGAAGTGGGGAAAGACATTAGTCATGTTTGCATGGGCAGGGCTCGCACCAAAATAGTAATGGCCTGTTGATTGCCACATTGTTTGCCTTTCCATACCATGTGTGTGTGTGTGTGTGTGTGTGTGTGTGGTTGATGAATAGATGCTATGAAAATAGAACAAGATTATAACAAACATACAAAAAGAAACTGATTAGTCTTTGGCCCATACACAGTATGTGTGTTCGTGTGGTCAATCAAGAACAAAATTGCATCAGAATTTAAATCAGAGTCAATAAGCAATGAAAAATCACACACTGAAAAGCTTATTTTAAAAATACCAAATGAAAATGATTCAAACGTAGAAAATTGTCCTTGTGAGGAGAAATGGGATGTGAGCCTGAAAAAGCTCTATGGGCAAAAAGGAGATGTACTGTATGTAAGGAAGCAGGAGGGGGGGATGGAGGATACAGACACGTGCAGCAGCAGGATTCTGTATGGAGTCAGTAGCTGCTTTCAGACATCAGGTGTAAATCCGCATGTTCTGCGGTTATCAAACTGTTGGGCCGCGTATCTGAGCAACATAACCGGATATTTGGAACTCTGGAATTTAGCCGGCTCTTACACTACTCCCCTCCTAGTATTTCCGACGGACGTTATGCAAATGAGCTCGTGTCTGAACGAAACGGAGAACATGCAGAGATTCTGTCCATGTGCGTGTTCAGCCACGTTCAACCTGTTCAACCACGCGGAGATTCTGTTCATGTGTGATGGTGTCGTTCACACATAATGCCTGCATAATGTCCGCATGTTAGCATCACATTTCAATCACCCGAAGGGTCGGAGATCCGTTTGACAAAGATTCACATATAGTTTGCAGGACAGGTCTGAAAGCAACAAGAGAGTGCATGGGAGAGTGTGGGTGGGGGGGGGGGGGTCATCAGTGATGCACACAGTGAGTAGTGAACCCATGAGTGGTCATGCCTGAGAGAACTAACTGTAGCTGACTACTGTAACAGTGTGTGTGTGTGTGTGTGTGTGTGTGTGTGTGTGTGTGTGTCTGTGTGTGTGTGTGTGTGTGTGTGTGTGTGTGTGTGTGTGTGTGTGTGTGTGTGTGTGTGTGTGTGTGTGTGTGTGTCAGCCTGTGTGTGTGTGTGTGTGTGTGTGTGTGTGTGTGTGTGTGTGTGTGTGTGTGTGTGTGTGTGTGTGTGTGTCTGTGTGTGTGTGTCAGTGTGTGTCAGCCTGCCCACAAAGTAATTAAAAGCACAAAGTGAAAACACAAACAAAAACCTTCATAATAAACTCTAAACAAAAGTACTCCTACTCCTTTCCTTTCACGCAACCAGTGCTATTCTGCCTCCCACCTACACTTTTCATGGGCACTAATGCCTTGTGAGGATTTGAGTATGGTTGCACAAATTACTATTTTGTGTGCACTTACCCTCCACAGATCTCTTTAACCTATTATGACTCGGTTTGGTTTTATGTCTCATGTGCGAGTGGCATGAGAGGGCCTGCATCATTAGCGGTAATACACTACAGTAATTTCTTGTGTATTAGCCGCGTTACACTACAGTCATTTCCTGTGTATTAGCCGCATTACACTACAGTCATTTCCTGTGTATTAGCCGCATTGTGTATAAGCTGCAGGACAGTGTTTTATGCAAGTTAAAAGAAACAAAACCATAAGCCATATGTTCTGCGCCTGTATGTATGTTATGTATTAACCTCATAGCTGAAGAAATTTGGCAAAATCAAAATCATGTATTAACCTCATAGCTGAAGAAATTTAGCAAAATCAAAACCATGTGTGAACCTCATAGCTGAAGAAATTTAGCAAAATCAAAACCATGTATTAACCTCATAGATGAAAAAAAATGGCAAACTCAAAACCATGTATTAACCTCATAGATGAAAAAAATGGCAAACTCAAAACCATGTATTAACCTCATAGATGAAGAAATTTTGCTCAATCAAAACCATGTATTAACCTCATAGCTGAAGAAATTTAGCAAAATCAAAACCATGTATTAACCTCATAGATGAAAAAAAATTGCAAACTCAAAACCATGTATTAACCTCATAGTTGAAGAGATTTTGCTAAATCAATGTATAAGCCGTGGCTAATAGTCCTCCCCTGTTGATCAGTCTGTTTCTCCTCCTCACAGGAAGAACGTGGAGAGGAGGTGTCTGCTGGACAACATGGATGGAGTCTTCCTGGTGGTGGATGAGATCATTGATGGCGGGTGAGAGTGGTTGTCGAATTTCACCACAGAAGTCTGGAAAGCTGGAAAACAATAGTAGGGTCATGAAAGGAGAAAAGAGAAGGGCGTGGAGGGCATGTTATTATGGGCTGTGTAAACCTGCAGGGCAGAGTTTGAGACACCAGCAGTATTCAGTTTCACAACAGGTGTAACATTGTTCAAAACAATTAGGGGAATTCCTATTCTAGGAGGAGGGCCTTTTGGGTAAAAATAATAAACTGCCAGTAGCTTGGTCACTGACGATGAGAAGTCATCGGTGGACATTATGGATCTCTTGCTGTGATGTTGAAGAAAAAATGGCCTCCTCTCTCTAAACAATAAATCAGACTGGTGTAAAGGGCCGTTCACACCTGGAACGATAACTATAGCAATAACCATGATGAAAGCGTCCACACTGACCAACGATAAGAAAAGTATCTCTTTGTGTTGATGAATGTGATGATTAAAATTGGATGGATTCTGATTGGGTTTCAATCGTTCTCAAAATGAAGTCTGAAGGTGATTCCCTAACAATATTGGTCTTCATATCGTTAAAGTTATAGTTATTGTTGTCATTCATATTAGCTAGAACGATTTTCTTTTGTCATTATCACTTTAGTTATCATTCTTGCTGTGAACGGCCCTTGATACAGTATTTAGTTTGTTCAGTTTAAAAATAATAGATAGATTGATATTCAGAATGGTTATATTAATGAATTTTGACTTGTTTTTGTCCAGTTTTAAACTTGGTTCACTGCCTGATGTTGTTTGTTTGATGGGTCTCTTGTTGATCTTGTTGTCAGGGTGATTTTGGAGAGTGACCCACAGCAGGTGGTGGAGAAAGTCAACTACAGGGTAAGACCCGTGGCCAGAACGTTCAGTCCTTTTGACAACTCTTCCATTTTCTACATTTTCCTACACCAATTCATCACTCACAAAATAAAACAAACAAACAAACAAACAGACAAAAAGAACACGTCTTTACATTTGCCTTGCCCTGATAGGCTGGCCCTGAACAGGCGTTTGGCTTTGTCCTGTTTGACTACATCACCGGTAATGTGGAGGCGCAGTCCTCCAGCAGCCAGTATGCTTAGTCCCACCGCCTCCCCTGCAGGGAGACAGGGGACGGCAAGCCAGAGGAGACAGAAAGGGTGAGGGGGGCAGGGCAAAGAGGTTTCTAAACCGAGAGAGTGGGTGGGAAGCCCAGAGAAGGTACCTGCATGGAGTGAGCGCATGGCCTTGCAGTGAGATGCACTCTTCCATGGGTGGGTTTCCACATAACCAACACTGGCCTCAACAAAAGAGGGATGTTACGTTTGCTCAGCCTCTCAGTAAATACTCATGGTTCAGTGGTAACTTCGGTTGCTATTTCTGGCAACTGTTAACCACATGTGTTGCTGTTACAAATCAGTCAAAGAGATGAAATTGAAATGTGTTGGAAATCCACCCAAGATTACAGAAGAAGTACACGTCTGTAGTTTCTCACATGTAGTGGGGTTGATGGTGCATGTGGATGTTTTTCAATGTGTTATATCCATGAACGACTATAAGGGTGACTTATGTGTAGAGGTGCAAAACAGACGTATTTTTGAAGTAGTGCTAAAAGTGTCTCTAAATACTTGAAGTCACTATTCGGTTGTTAAGTCTGACATCACCGTCATATCGTTTCCAGGCCCAACAGTTCTTTCGTACAAAAAAGTTTATTAGTGCAATCCCAGTTTTCACAACCTGTGAGCCTTTTCACCCTCACCTCCATTTTAGTGAGGATAAAAAAACAATCACTTGACTCAGAGTAAACAGAGTAATTAGCTTTTCAGGCAGATTATATAAAGGGTGAGAAGTATAATGACCATTTTCTCACAGGCTCTCTGTAGTGGAGGAAGTTTATTTTTCCATCAACAAATGAGCCGCTCAGGGCCCAGTTGGACCAAGAAACAGAAATTGGCGCATTGTCCCAGCATGACTTAATAACCAGATAGCAATAGCACAGAATAAACTCATACAAATGTTTGTAAATAAACTGTGCTAATTATTATTGTAGTAGGATTTACAGAACAAGTAAGGATCTGCAGAGCAAGCTTGCACTAAGTGGTGTGTGCGTTCACAATGCAATCCTATTGTGTTATTTCACTAACCAACAATTAGGCCCACCACCAGCGGTTTTTTTTTTTTTTTTCAGTGATGTTTTCAGTGATGTTTCAAGTCCTGGGAATAGTCAAGTTGCAAAGCACAGGCAGCTATCCTACATAGCCATTTATATGCACAGTACTAATGGGGATGCTACAGAACCTTCTAGACCTCCCTTCAATCTACACGTAGCATTTACCATTTGAACAGATAGACCATTTCTATCAGTGTGTGTGGTCCCTGGATATTGAGCATATGAGGAAGAGATAACAGCCACCAAGGTGTCCCGACATGCGTAATTGATAAATGAGGCACTAAACTTTGTTCATTTCATAACCTAAATCTGGAAACCTAGAGGGTGGATATCCCACTCATCCTCCGGTTGTCGCATTTATGAATATATGAATATATGAATGAATATAGCACACAAAGGAAAGGTGTTTCAGTTCTAAAAGAAGCCGACTTGGTTCTTTTTGTTTTACTACTTTCTTTGGTTCCTGACAGTGTTAACAGTGGGTAGTTAAAATACATCTAATTGTGTCTTCACGTTGTTTTAACATTGAAAAATGCAGGCATGCCTTCACAGTTGAAATGAGAGAGAGCGACATCTAATGGGGAATACTGGTAGTTAAGTTATTAGATTACCTTTTAATGCAACATGTAGGCTTGTTAGACTAAATGAGGAAATGAGCCTAGAAAACAGAATGCATATTGGCCCTAAAGCTGTAATGTAATCGGACAATTAAAACAAACAAAAAAGTTTAATCAGATGCCTTATTGACAGTCTCTTGTGGTTTTTTTTTAAAAAATATTTTGAATCCTAGTAGAGACACAAGCAGAATGTGCACAGCACAAGTAATGAAAAGTCTTTCTCTATTTGCCACTCTTGCTAGAGCCCAGCAGCACGGACACAGCTGAAGTCTCAATCTTTTCTTAGCATTCTGTGGGAGGACTTGAATGCTTGTGAAAAACGGGGGAGCTTTTTGTGTGCTCAAGGTTTTAGCATCCACTGGTTATGTCTGAATGGCATGTGGGTGTTTTGGTAGAGATGGTGCAGTCTTTCATAATATAACCTCACAGGCGTGTCTGAGTTGGTTTCTCTTTCTCTCTCTCTCTCTCCCTTTCTGGCAGGCGGACGACAACCCTCTGTCAGAGCAGAGTGTGGCACAGGTGAGACAGACACACTGATGCACAGCCCAAGACATGCAAGCACTTACACACACACACACACACACACACACACACACACACACACACACACACACACACACACACACACAGATGCACACACATCCATAAATGCATGGACATATTTTTGCCTATTGACAAACACAACATGCAAAACAACACCTGTAAGTATACTTCTACACATGTCATGCCTTTTCTGTTCCTTAGTTTAATCAATATAAGATGCAATGCCTCAGAATAATTTCCCTTTTGGTCTTGGTTCTCCACGTACCACCATTATGGCCGGCATTAAAACAGTAGTGTAGCAGCGCAGGCTCATTTAACTACATATTTTACATTGTGCATACTGTTTTGGATTGAGGTTTTGTTTTTCAAAGTGATTGCATAGTTAAGGATTTTGTATTATATATATTTTGGTATTAAAATGTATGAAAAAACATCTGGGGGGTTCCCTCCAGCGAAACTCTGCATACCATCAGTGGTACCTGTACCTGTACCTGTACCACAGATTGAAAACCACTGTAATAGATAATTGGATAATCTTCCAGAATCTCTGAATATCATACACTATTGTCCTTGTGCATACACATTTACTATTTGCCAATCTAAGGAGGTTTTGAAGCACACTATACTATAAAGCTGCATTCAGTCCTAGTGTTCACCTGTAATAACTTATTATGATTAAGGAATGCCCTGCATGTGTCTTTTAAACCATGAACTGTTGGTAACACTTCAATCAGAGTTAATGTCTCAGTCGAAGCCATTATGCATGCAAGATATTTTAGAGTTGTCGGCAGACATGTCTGAAATAGCTATGCTATTTAGAATAGCGTTGCACACTTGCATGGAACTAGATGGACTGCCTTAACATCAAATTGCGTCTGAATTCCTGCCTCCTTGCCTGCCTTCCTCTCTGGCATATACAGTACCGTAGCTGTTCTCACACCATCACTGCAAACCCTGGAGCAGATTTGGTTCGCTCTCCTCAGTGCCGGGCCGGGCTCAGGCCACGTCAGAGCCTAACCTGGGCCAGATCCGCTCCAGCGTTTTCCTCTGTCTTTGTTATTGATTTTGATTTGCTCATCTACTGCCTTCTCATCACACTGACTGACCTCTTTACCTCCCCTGTGCAGCACCTAACAGAAAAACTGGCTCTCACTACCACTGTAAGTCTGCTTGTACTCACTCAGTGCCTCATTCCATCTCTTGAAATCAGCTCACCTCGCTCCCTCTCTCTCCCTCTCTCTCTCTCTCACTCATTCTCTCACCCTCCCTTTCTTTTCTGTGTTCTCTCTTTCTCTCCCGTTCTTTCCTTCCCTCTCTCTTCTTCTCTCTCACTCTCTCTCTCCCTTTCTTTTCTTCATTCTCTCTTTCTCTCCCTTTCTTTCCTTCCCTCTCTCTTTCTCTCTCACTCACTCACTCTCTCTCCCATTCTTTTCTTTGTTCTCTCTCTTTCTCTCCCTTTCTTTCCTTCCCTCTCTCTTACTCTTTGGCAGTGTTTCTCCATTCACCTGTCCTTGTCTCTCTCTCTCTGTATTGCTGTCATATTAACCAAGCAGTCCACTGGTTATGAATGGTTTTGCCTGTTTTGTGATTCTCCAAATCAGAAGTAGCATAGCGGTACAAAAACAACAGCAACACTTTAGCTTGTAGAACACTTTTGTTCTTTCTTGCCTCTTTAAAAGATGACATAGAATGGAAAACCATTTGTACTTTGGCTTTGTTGAATAAGGAGAGTTCGGTGCAGGGCCACAGATATACTGTGAACGGTAAACACAGTTCTTTCATCCTTAATATGCAAATCCTGTATTTTGAAATGACCACTAAAAATGGCGGTTCTTAACAAAGACTGACTATTAAGACACAAATACAGACTGTGATGCTGCAAACTATCCGTCTGAACACCCGCTTCCACCCATGGAGATTCAGGAAGAAGTTAAAAATGGGACCTGTTAAAATGGGACGTTTTACTCCTCAGCCCTAATAGTAGGGTTGTAAATAGGCTTGTAAAATAGCATCAGAGCATGTTTTGACAGATCAAAGTTGCATACCTTCTATGTTAGCATCAGAGACCAAGATAAAATACAGTACCCCCTTCCTCCATTCTATGTCATCTTTAAGTTTGTGAATTTACATATTTTTAAACATTAAATTTAAAACAGTGTAATATAAAGAGCAAAACACAAAAATGGTAAGTCTCAGCATAAAATAATGGCGTGGCTTCCTGAAAGACAGCGAGACATTCTATGTATGGGTTCCATGCGCCACCTGGTGGTTGAATGTACTCTCTTAATAACTTTAAAGACAATTTAACGGCCATGTGTGCGCCCGCGTGTGTTTGTTTGCTTTTGTCGAGCTGTTCATCTGTCCATAATGTCTGTTCCTCAATTTTCAAAATTATTTCTAACATTTAACTTTAAATAAGAAGTAAGTGGAGCTTTCTGAGGGGGCACACGCAGTGTGTGAAGAAAATTATAACTGCAGGGCCTCTTCGGGTAAAACTGCGCTGCCATGCGCAGATGAGCCCATTGAACATGCAAAGAATAGTTTATAGCCATGTCAGTTTACCCCTTTTTCATGAATGCATTTGCTTGTTTGCCTTTCAGGTATTACAATCAGCAAAGGATCAGATCAAGTGGTCAATACTGAAGTGACCAGCGGATGCCATGAGGGATACGCACCCTTGCATCAGGGTCGGGGCAGAAGTCTAAAGATTTGCGCTATGCAGCTATAATCTTCATTGTTTTGTTGGGTGACATTTGTGTAAATAGTTTGTTTTTGTCGATGAGGGTCAAATTCTATGTACATAATATATAATATTTATTAGTTTAAATATGTTTCGCGAATTATCAATTGGTCAAGAGCACAGTTAGTAGGTTAGGCCTGCTGTGGTCCGAGTAGGCCTAGGTCATTTTTTTAAAAAAAGGCTTAGGATACCTTACCTTTTAGGAGCACCTTAAATTGTTCTTGAAATTATTTTTTGTTCTATGAAGTTAGTCTGTAATGTTAAGTATCAACAGGGTCCCAACGTCCTTTGTCATTTGAGAGTCATTGGTCCTTTGGCTGTCGCAACCCAAACCAAGGCCGGGCGGGTGCGGTAGTTCCAGTCGTAGAAGTATATATATAGGCCAAGTTATAATTACCTAGGCTGTAGAATACAGTCAGATCAGGATGAACTCACACACCAAATAGCCTACTGCCGATTTAATAGACTTGTTTAATAACAAAGAGAGTATGCACGTCCTTCATTTAAAACTTTAAATGAGATGGGAGACTATTATAGTTAGGTTAGGCCTATTGTAGGCTAGCCTACTTTTCGAAGATAATCCAATATTTGTTGGGTTTGATGACGAGAATACAGAAGTCTAAAATAGAGTTCACTTAAAGACAGAAAAAGAAAAGAAGGCACTTCTATCGTAAGCCATTGTGTTAGAGTAGACATATTTGAAATATAGTTGTTTCATGATGTCAACAATTGTTTCCCTGCAGTTAGCGCTTTTTCATTTTTATTGCACACCAAAGAGAGAAACACGCTACAGGCTACGCTATTCTGTCGTTTTGAACTGAAAAGACACCGCAATATTTATATACTTTTTATTATTATTTTTTTTTAAATATGAACTTTTTAATTTTTAATTTTACTGCCAACCACAGTTTTATTGACAGTTTGACTACTTTTCTAGAAACATCTGACAGCTAGGCCTGTGTAAGGTACGAAAAAAATAATCTTTGTCCGTAAAATGAACAAGATGAATAGGCTATTTATAGAAAGTAAAAGTTATAGTTTATGTTACTGAAGTATGGATTGTGTGTTTTGTACATCACTAATAGGCTACTCATTATTAAAACCGTGTGTGCACACTCATTGGTGCGTCTTCAGTGATCTTTCTGGACTGTGTAGGACGACCTATTTTCCATAATAGGGGTGGAGAGGCGGAACCGGCTCTCATTGGAGGCGCAGATTCTCCGTCAGTCATTCCAGCCGAAATGCCCCGCCTTCCCTTTCATATCCAATTAAAACTTCCAGTTCTCGAACTCTTGCTCTGATTGGCTGGTCTCCATGTAGGTGGGGTTTGTAGGCCTATCCCAATGCCGACTCCATGGCTATGGCATTGGCCTATCTATCTCCTGTCAAGCCCTCTCAAAAAAAATCTGAAGAACAGATTAAACTACTGCCTTTTAAGTCATAAATATACATGCATGTTTTGTGCTAATGTTTGGTATTAATAAAGCAGAAATCGAAGTAATGCATTTTATCGGTCAATGTCAGCCTATTCAACTTAGGCTATTTGATTGTGTTAAGTCACCTGATATAGGCTAGGGGGAAATAAATATATCAATCTTTCATTTGCAATGGCTCAAATATGTTTACGTCTATATAACGTGTTAATTTAAGGTACAACATATAAAATCACCTCACTGAAATTCAGTTTCATGTCTAGCCTATATGGAAAAGCTCTCTAATACGCAGGCAGATTAAGCTTTTACAATTAGATGTTTAGGCTATTGAAAATAATAGACACCACCAGCAGTTACACTGACGAGTGAATACAATATTCAGATAGAAAGGGGAGGTCAGGTTTAAGATGTCTTAATTAAGATTAGGCATAATTAAATCATTATTTAAACGACGTATAGGCTTGTGATCAGTTGGGGAAAAAAACATGTGTTATTCGTTGATTGCAAATTCACAATATGCTTTCACTGACTAGGCCCCTGGTGTTGGGGAGGGCTTGGCGTTTTTAGCAGTGCTAAGGCTTCCTAAATTCTGAAAAGACATTCGCGGGGAAAGAAAAGGCCAAAACAACAGACCCCCGAATTTTTTTTATTCTGCAAACCAAATCTATATGTTCGTTACAGGCAATCAGAATTGAAATTCTCAAAACTGTTTGTTCAAACTCCATCTCGTATCACTTGTGCAAATTGTCTAGCAGGCCTTTACATTCAACGGATTGTGTAGGACGCCTACCAATGTCTGCTGCTTTTTTACATTTTTCAATAGCCAATATAATTTTGGTCGAAATGCACTTTACTTCCATGCTGAACAGTCCCAAAAGGCCTTATTGCATCGCTTGATTACATGCCAGCAATCAGTTCAAGGCGTTTGCGTAACTACCGTAGTTGTCATAATTTATCAAGCATATAGGCCTACATATGTGGTCTGGCAGATAGGAACGTCAGGATGAAGATAAATCTGGTGCCTCATTTTTTTCTTCCTATATGTTCTACTGTAACTTTTTCCATTGCACAATGCAATACCTTTATACTGTAACAATGTCTGCCGACAAATTGCAGTACAAACAGTGTACAGTAGCCAAAACTGGACAACACCCCCACACTCACACACACACACACACACACACACACACACACACACACACACACACACACACACACACACAATAATGTGTAATTTTGTTCAATATTTGTTCAATACTTTCCGCACTGACATGACATGACATATATACTCTGTTGTTCATAAACAAAGAATAACGTGTAATTCTGATTGCAGTTGCACTATTGACCCAAATACTTGCTTTTGAAATATAAACTAAGCATTTTGCGCAAGTTACGCTTTTTCGCTAATCCACATGTGGTACAGTTTGCAGCACCAATTGTTTTGAGACTGAAACAACTTTAATCAGTTTCTTCCTTATACTACCATCTTGTGGCCGTTGTTGGTGCTACCATGCTGCAGCATCCAGCAATGCAAACTACACCCCACTTGTAGTTATGTAGTTAAGGCTATGAAGCCAAGCCCGTATGTGTACCCTATGGCACGCATCCATGCGTGATGGAGCAGGCCTACATCACAGATTAAACGGTTACATCTGAACTCTTAGTTACAGGGATTTTAGTGTAGGCTACCCCACAGCACAGCCTGCTCAGAGAGATAACTGAACACACGAAATCCATCCGTACGCCTCACAATCGCACTGTCCCACTGAGGATGTTTAAGTCCCAGTATTTTTAAATTGCGTGCGACGGCGACATTTCCGCATCTGGGGATGTCGGACCGGGAGCGGCTTTCCTCTGCCTTTCTCACTCCTCAAAGGCTTCCATCATCAGCAGAGCAGCGAACTCATGCGACACACATGTACAACCCCTGGCAAAAAATATGGAATCACCAGTCTTGGAGGATGTTAATCCAGTTGTTTAATTTTTTAGAAAAAAGCCAGATCACAGACATGACACAAAACTAAGTTCATTTGAAATGGCAACTTTCTGGCTTTAGGAAACATTAAAGGAAATCAAGAAAAAAAATAATTAATCAGTAACAGTTGCTTGTTTTAGACCAGCCAGAGGGGAAAAAAATATGGAATCACTCAATTCCAAGGAAAAAAATATGGAATCATGAAAAACAAATTGACAAAAGAACACTTCAACGCACCACTAGTACTTTGTTGCACCACCTCTGGCTTTTATAACAGCTTACAGTCTCTGAGGCATGGACTTAATGAGTGACAATCAGTACTCTTAATCAATCTGGCTCCAACTTTCTCTGATTCCAGTTGCCAGATCAGTTTTGCAGGTTTGAGCCTTGGGATGCAGCATTTTCTTCAAATTCTACTACAGATTTTCAATTGGATTGAGCATTATCGAAGATGTAACGATCGCCGTCTCCCCAATGCCTTTACCTGACATGCAGCCCCATATCATCCAACGACTGAGGAAATGTGCATGTTTTCTTCAGGCAGTTGTCTTCATAAATCTCATTGGAATGTGGATATAACTAGATGAAAGTCATATTCAGTGATGAATCGCGTTTCTGCAATGGGCAAGGTGATGATGTTGGAACTTTTGTTTGGTGCCATTTCATTGAGATTAATGAGGACAACTGCCTGGAAAAAACAAGGTCATTGATGATATGGGGCTGCATGTCAGGTAAAGGCATTGGGGAGATGGCGATTGTTACATCTTCAATAATGCTTATATTATTATTTATTATATAAAGTTTATATTGACATTTTGGACACTTTTCTTATCCAATCAATTGAAAGGATGTTTGGGGATGATTACATCATTTTTCACGATGATAATGCATCTTGTCATAAAGCAAAAACTGTTGAATTCCTTGAAGAAAGACACATAAGGTCAATGTCATGGCCTGCAAATAGTCTGGATCTCAATCCAAAACTGATCTGACAACTGGAATCAGAGAAAGTTGGAGCCAGATTGATGAAGAGTACTGATTGTCACTCATTAAGTCCATGCCTCAGAGACTGTAAGCTGTTATAAAAGCCAGAGGTGGTGCAACAAAGTACTAGTGGTGCGTTGAAGTGTTCTTTTGTCAATTTGTTTTTCATGATTCCATATTTTTTTCCTTGGAATTGAGTGATTCCATATTTTTTTCCCCTCTGGCTGGTCGAAAACAAGCAACTGTTACTGATTAACTAATTTTTTTCTTGATTTCCTTTAATGTTTCCTAAAGCCAGAAAGTTGCCATTTCAAATGAACTTAGTTTTGTGTCATGTCTGTGATCTGGCATTTTTCTAAAAAATAAAACAACTGGATTAACATCCTCCAAGACTGGTGATTCCATATTTTTTGCCAGGGGTTGTATGTGCATCCTCAGGAAGCGCATGCTCAACACTCGTTTGGAGCTGTTCAAAGAGACACGCAAGTGTTAGGAGACGTCAGATCACACACAGAGATGACAGGCGCCCATCTGTAACGCATGTGCGCAATCGAATCAAAAACAACCGAGTTAAAAATGTTCGCCTTCTGCTGCGGTGCTGGGCTTCCGCAGCGGGGTATCCCCTTGGTCACTCGTGAGGACGGTGAACCGGAGCTGGTGACGTAGTCAGCGCACGCACGCGCTGTGTCAAGCTGTGCGCCTGGTGGTTTCTTTAGTTTGACGAGGGATAACGGGGGACAAGAGGCGGGTACGATGCCGTCGTTTTTAGTAAATGTCAAGAAATGTTAAGCAATTCCACGTTATCATATTTTCCCTCATTGTACGATCGGCATTCTTCGCAATCAATATTGTTTTACTAAGAAAGTTACGAGGATAATTCTAGACAAGGACACGTTGGACCAAGTTGGATAATAAGTTGGGTAGGTTTTTGCTCCTCATGTCAGGATGTCAGCTACTAGATAGCAGGAAGGCAACATCAAAGAGACACATCTGGATCGGATCCATTCCAGAGTGTACCTTGTCTTTAGGTTGTGTGTCGTTGGGCCAGAGCTGGAAACACATGGTCATATGGCAGCTAAGAAACATTATCGTTTTCTTTCAGGGACATGCATTCGGGGAAATTAATAAATGCGGCTTATGCGAACTGCGTTCTTCGACATATCTGGATATATTAAAATAGTTGACTGGTCGCTATGAGCATAGGCTACACTCGCATCAGTCACGTAGCAGGAGCAGCAACAGCAACAGCAGAGCCTGGAGCAGAGCCAGTCCTGATGTGGTGCTAATCTGTTCCAGTGTCAAGAATGCATGTAGCCCTTGGAGTGAAAAAAGGAATCAGCCTCTTAGAAATTCAGATGTGATTGATAGGTATATGCGAATGCTTGGGTGCATCTTCACTACAGCAGCAGCCTTGAAAGGCACTAGACTAGTTGTAATCTAGTAGGCTATACTTTCAGTATGCATACCTGACAATAAGTAAAGTTTGGGGGAAATGTTTACAAATGAACCCTCTCATTGATATAACAGTTGCTCTTCAACGTGTGAAAGAGTGAATGCATATTAAACGCATATAGTCCTAATTCCTGAGCTCAACCAGAGATAAATTCCATTCCTTCCGTTTCCTCCCTTTGATTTACTTCCAGTCATACCTTACGGTATGTCCTGCGCTTTTATAAGATCTTCGGCACACAGCTCACCTCTCATTGGTTAAGGCCTATTCCCCAAGGTCACAGTGATTGGTTGAGTTGCAGACATTGATTGATTGGGTATGCTCTGATTGGCCAATGTGTTTGTGGCGTCACATCAAACTGGGCTGGGCCAAGAATAATCGGGGCGGGTGGGGTTAATGAAGCTGTCAATCTTCCGAAGCTGCTGGACAAAGAACGACATTTGGTAACTTCAACAACATTTTATTTATGTTTCCAAGGATATGTTCTATTCTCCAAATGTCACTCTTAACCATTAACGTCTTTGAATATTGAATACAACACAGCGTATCATTCAGTACTAGGCTTAACTCTGATCAAATAGGTTTTAAATAGCGTATCTTACTTATTACAAATAAAACTAGCCAATTTTTTTTTCAATGAAAATTCTGTTAAAAGCCAAACACGTCGGCGTTACTGTTGTTTATTCTGGAAATCAAAAGGGCAGGTTATATGCCTAAGGGCAGGCAATATATTGATATATGTAGGCCTAGTTTCTCTTAAATTACACCTATTTCCAGTAGGCCTACTTGAAAAAAGGCTAAGGTCTATATGCGGGTTTATAGAACTCCCATGTCATCTGGTCTATATGTCCTATTAAATTAACTGTATGATTGACCTCGGTGTTTTAAATTATTCCGTGAAACCAGACGCACAGTCCAGGGACTCCCGGGGCCTGTCTCCGTGCGTCAGCTGAAACGCGGGGCAGCGCCAGAGAGCAGGCCTTTGCCGCAGCACACCACCGCTGTCTCCTGCTTCTCGTCAAGACCTTCGGCCGCCTGCCAAACTTGCGTCTCTCAATCAGTACCGAGAGAAACACATGGTCCTCGGGGCTTTTCAAACCCCCTTGCGTGCCACACGCCCCATTTCAAATAAACACGCCACCCCGTTTGGCGCACTAGGGTCCGCCATCTGCCCAAACAGAGACTGTGCGAAATAAATGATGCCCCTTGCCTAAACAAATAAACTTAACCGATGCAATGTTAACCCTTGATATTACATACACAATCCCCTTTAAATTGAGAGTAAGGAGTAACACGATCAGTTTATGCTAAAAGGGCACGATTGCGACGACGTGTCTCAAAACAAAAATAGACAGTGGCATGGTGAGATGTTTCGCACAGAATGGAATGGAGTGTCATCAAGAAATTCAAGCAGAGCCTGGAGCTTTTAGGCCTGATTTTATATGGAAAATCACAAATAAATGATGCTGGGGTCTTTACGTATACCAACACACAATAATGGCTTTAGTTGCGCACTCTTTGTTTACTTGGACTTTGGATACCCCTATCAATTATGTACTATACATTTCATACTTGTGAATAGCCGTATAGTGTATGTGTTATCTCACAATACCCTCAACCATGTTAAAATACGATGACGCCCATCCTCTCGAATTTATTCAGGTTAGAAGAACCACTTTGTGAATCTTGGATTAGCATTAATTTACATGGTTCATTGCACAAATAATTCAGACAATTGAGTGCGCGTCTAAAATGGACAAGCAAGTTGTCCTAAGATATTTGATTTCAGCTATTTGGTATTGTTTGGTTGGTTCTAAATATCGAAATAAACAGACTGTTATCACGCATATAACCTTTCACTTATGAGAGATGTCAACCATATAGTCGAGCAATTCAATATATATGTACAGTATATTGTTGTCTTAATAAAGATCCTTTTTGACGTAAACTTTTTAAAAATATAGCCTATTGCACTGAAACCTTTGTAGGCTACTACTGTTAGTAGGCCCATGCAACTGTGAAGCGCATGGTCTGCTGTATGCCTCTAGGTGGCAGTAGAGTATAAAGTGGGAACAATAATTAAAGTGAAAACGGTTCGCTAGGGTAAACGCTGTCTGAACTATCTGAAGACAAGAGCTGACATAAATATGATTTAAAAATGAAACATTTTAAATATGAAATCCTCAGGTTGGACTCTTGAAAAAAGATGAAGGAAACGAAAACAAAAAAGTCAGATGGACACCATACTTTTAGACCCTCTCAAATTATGCCACTCACTGCTGTCATATTAATTATACAAAATTGTTCAAAGGTTCTGCATTTTAAAGTTAAACAGTGTAAGGACTACTTTTAATGGGATATTTACAAGGAATTTGCAAGGAATTTTATTTTGAGTGTGAATGGGTTGTAAAAACGTTACCAGGTGGTTTTAGAAAATGTCTGGTTTGTTTCAGACTTGTCTTTGAGTGGAAAGATGTTTGGATTTCATGTTAGCATACACTAGGTGGAGCCACTGCTTATTTTCACTAGATAGGCTGATTGACAGCAAGTCGTAGCTCCTCCTATTAATGCACAGGGGCGTTGACCAGCATATTCTGTCTATCCATTGGTGTGACACGTCTTAAAGGGTGGAGTCCGATATTTCCCAGGTCAGATTGTCTAGATTAGGTTATGGGGGAAAAAAGGATCTGACACATCTGACACATGAAAGACAGGTCTATTCAACAGAAACCGAACTGCGGTCCCCATTCAATCGTAAAGGAGCGTTTATGGGCCTGTCCTTGTCTCCCAGTGAGCCAGTAATCAGTGAATGTGATTTAGATCCTGTGTTTGTGTTTCGCACCTGATTGAGTCATCCCTGACAGATGTCCGACATAGATGTAGACAAGGCCATACATTCACACAGATATTGTGTTACAAACACTTAATTATTATGTTGCAATGCAACAAATAACAGCAAAGTACAATAACAACTTGCATAGCCTGTGAGTGTGCCTTATAACTCTTTACAAGCATTCACAGTTTTATTCCTATTGAAATGTGACATTCCTGCTCTGTGGCATTGATGCCTTTCACTAAATGCCACGTTTGTCAGCATGAGTGGTAACGCTATAGGCTACCATATCAAAAACAATTTTCATCAAACTTCTCCTGCCTTAGGAGAAACAACAAGCACGTATGCACATACGTACGCACACACACACACACACACACACACACACACACACACACACACACACACACACACACACACACACACACACACACTGATTGCACAATGATCATGCCTCTGTGTTTATGTGAAGTCAGTTTCAAACACTTCAGGATGACATTTAATCTTTTCAATTCAGTTTTAGTCATGAATTTATCCACATTTATCCAACAACAAATGCCTTTGCCTGAAGGGGACTTGACTCTCTGCCATGACCCTCCAATGGAAGACATTTTTGACAAAAAAGAAGGACAAAATGGCAAAAAAAGTAAGACGCATGACCAGCTCAGACAAATTACTATCCTTACATTTAAAATAGGTACATATGTGGATATGTTAGTGTTTCCTGCAGTGTGTGTTGTCTATGTGTGTGCATACAATGAGTGTGTTTAGCAAGAGAGAGAGAGAGAGAGAGAAAGAGAGATTGTGTATGTACATTTGCAGACACAAGGACGCCCATACACAAACATCGGTGGGACTTGTACTGTTTCTTTTTTTTATAATCAATATTTTTAAGTCCTTGTATGATGGTAGCCTACAAGACACGTTCTGTCCTGTCAGTAGAAATTGGTTGAGAGAGAGAGAGAGAGAGAGTGAGAGTGAGAGAGAGAGCGCTTGTGGATAGAAATGCACATCTGTCAATGCAATAGAGCTTGAATGTAGAATAAATCCTAACTGTTTTTTTTTGTGAAGAAATTGTGTTCTGAACATTACTGAGGATTAAACTCTTTTGACAACTACAAACCAGTGGACTACCAACCAGCATGCATGACTCGATTGTATTCAAAAGAGTAAGTTCATTTAAGTGGGTAGAGGTTGCTCTTGTTTGTAGTAACAGATGTCAACAGCTGGACAATCAGGTGTCCAGACATCTGGTCAGACAATGAACACACACAGAGAGCCGGAAAACACGAAACTCTGGCCAGAGGACAGATGCGTGTAGTCACCTGCAAGCTCAAGGCCAGAACATCCTACAACAACTTCGTAGGGAATGGTGGCAAAGAATAAGATCAACTTTAACAGAAAAAAAAAACCTTGAGGAGAATTTTATTCAAATTGGGCAGAACCATCTGCCATCCTATTAGAATATTGTGAGACACATTTTTTGTGGGACTATTATGGGGGATTTTGTGTATTAGTTTTCTCACAATAGTCAAATAAATTAAGTAATGTCATATGACTTTGACCAGCTGTAGCAGTGAAGCATTAATGGAAAATGCTGATTTAGGATCTGTATGCATGCAATAACATTTCCCATCATATTTTAGTACACTAGTGGTGAAAATGTTTTCAGATGGCTGAGAACAGAATGATACCCTGTAGAGAGAATGTAACAGTCAAGAGTAGCCTTGGGGAAAGTCATAGCTGATGGAAAATCCAGCTATTCAGCACTCTTTATCAAAGGGCATAGCCCGCCATTAACCAAGAGAACTGTCTTTATGCCATCTATTGCCAATAGGCAGTACTGCAATCCTGCCCTGCTTCTTGCTAGGGTTTACTGCTGTACACTGTATTGGCTCAATACTCAAAGCCGGACACAGCCTAAAGGGGTGAGAATGCGATGAACGTTCAAAATCCAAAGATCTCAGGGCAGACAAGGAAGAGATGACGGCCATGGCGAAACATGACAAGCCACTAATACCTGGGTTTTGAAAAAACTGGAGCTGGAGGAACAGCTCCTAATAGACGGTGGCTGTCATGCACTGCGGATCACTTAATAAGGCACATAATCATACGGCGGGGCGAGACCTGTGATGACATTAAATCAATCCGACCCTGCCACTCCCTCCCGAGGTGGCTGGCTCCGGTAGCCTGAGTTATGGCTGATGGAGTGCCCCAGGGTCCTACTCTCGGGCCCTTCGCCTTCTCCTCCCCGCCTAAACTTTATCCTCTCAGATTGAATTCCCTTCCCTCCCCTCCCCTCCAGCCCTATCGTCCACCCGATGGATTCGACAAGGCTTGTTACGATGTGATTCTTTATGGTCGAAGGGGTGGAGGAGAGGTGATTAAACGGGAGGAGAGCGAAGATGGAGAGCGATCAATGAGATGCGTGTTAGGATGGCAAAGGACTGGCTGCAGACTAATGGCCACTTGTCTGTGAAGCAGCTTTGATCACACTGCCTTTTATCGCCCTTGTGTTATCCTATGGGGCTAGTGCAGGGGGAACTGTAAACCGTGTCTGTTTGATTGTGAATGCTTTCGGTGGTTTTCATTGTTTATCCGTTTTCACAGTCTGTCCATTTTATATGCTAGTGTTTAGTGTTGAGAAAATCTCATAATAGTATACACTGCCAGTACTGATGTGAAACCACTCTTGTCTTAACTGTTTTGGTGATCAATCTAAAGTATTTATTCAATCGCGTGGATGTTCAGACCGGTTGGCTCTGAGGCTGATACAGGTTCTGCTTTAGCTCTGACAGCCTGACAGTGACTAAGCTGTTTACGTCGCCAGTTTGCCAATCAGTCTCTGTTTGGTCCTGACTGCAAAAGAAGACAATATTCTGTGCATCATTTAGGCTGATCACAACAACTTGAAAAAATACAGCTGAAATCCACAGTCTTAATTGAAGTTTCTCTCTCTCTCTCTCTCTTATTCTCTTTCCTCCCTTTCGTAATGTCAGGCTGTGCTGTGTTGGAGCTAATCAGGGTCTTGCCACGCGATTACAATAAATCTCCAACTCTGACATTTCTGCGTAAATAAAAGAACCAGGCTTCGGGATTCCGGGTTTCCAGCCGACAGTCTCAGCTCGGGAGGTGGGCATGAGAGCAGCCCTGTCATTCATCAAGCCGGACCTGCCGGGCCTCTCAATCTCTCTCACACTCGCTCGCTGGACTGCTCCAGAAACACGGCTGCCACTGATTGCCTTTAATGTCAAACACATGGGTCGGCAGGATTTTCCCACCAACGGGCGGCGGGCGCCGGGCAAGATCATGAGAGGAAGGGACAAAAAGAGAGGGAGAGAAAGAAAGAAAGAGAGGGTGAGAGAGAGAGAAACACTGAGAGAGAGAAATGAAATGGAAAAACGAGTGGAAAAGAATGTTCTGGCAAATCAAAAACTGAGTGCAGAATGGATTTTCAGTTTCTGTTTGAATTGGATGTTTGTTTTTTTTCTCTCTCCATGTGTCTTGTGTACCTCTGTTGTGAGAATGAGGGAGAAAAATAACAAATTGAAGGGAATTTGGTTTGATGGGGTTGAAATATGTGTGGGTGTGTGTCTTTGTGCCTATAGTGTGTGTGGTTGTGTGTGTGTGTGTGTGTGAGAGAGTATCTTTGTGCCTATAGTGTGTGTGTGTGTGTGTGTGTGTGTCTTCATGCCTATAGAGCGTATGTGTGTGTGTGTGTGTGTGTGTCTTTGTGCCCATAGTGTGTGTGTGGTTGTGTGTGTGTCTTCATGCCTTTAGAGTGTGTGTGTGTGTGTGTGTGTGTGTGTGTGTGTGTGTGTGTGTGTGTCTTTGTACCCATAGTGTGTGTGTGGGCGATAGTGGCTTTTCACATTTCTCTATGCAAAGTCCTGACTCAGGAATACTCTTTATTCCCCTTTTCCCGATCTCGCTCCATCCT
>NC_084996.1:30571065-30588565 GCF_963854185.1 Sardina pilchardus
ACACACACACACACACACACACACACACACACACACACACACACACACACACACACACACACCAATCCTGTCAGCCCTATGCCTTATGTGCACTTAAGGCAGAACCTCAGGTGCATCCGAATCCACTTTATCTTTCCGTAGCCACGGGGTCTACGACTGGATGGGGTCAACTCTCCCCTGCCCTTTCGCCTTGGTGAAGTTTGGCCAGCTGCCAGATGCTTTCCAGTGCCGCCATCATTTCTGGTTTCCTTTCAAGCATCTCATGGCGAAAGAGATCGGCAACTTTTCTTCCTTCTGTGAATATACATTTATTTGTTAATTAATTCCCTATGCACAGCCATCGTACAGATTAAGTCACTGTGAAATAGCTGAAAATGTTCACTGATCTTTCTTTTTTTAAGTAATGCCTATGCACTGGGATATGCTGTAATGATGTTGCCAGTCCCTGAATCTGGTTCATTTTACTTACTGTAATGTAATAATCTCACTTTGTACCACCCTGCCTGTGCTTATTTTCACATTTCACCACGGTGACATCAGCCAGCATGAGAAAAAGCAGTTTACGAAATCTGGCCCCCAGGAATCACAACACTGTACATGACAACACACACCCAAGAAAACACTCAGATGTTGATGACCATTTCCCCTAATCTAGAAGCCATTTCTGAGAGGAATACATTATACCATCCAATCTTTATGACTGTCTTAGGCTACATCCAATGTCACTTTACCTCTTAATTCCCTAATATCCACCAAGTCAAGTCTAAATAATGATGGTGCAGGAATACCTGTAAATAAGTTAGACTGAGAAAAGTATCATTGTTACCAATCAATCCGAACCAGCGTTATGAAAAAAAGGCATGGATTGCCACAGGGCTATGACCAGTGAGACTGAGGGCATCCGCGCCATACAGGAAAAATGGGAGGACGATGAGAAGGAAAACAATAGCAAAGCGAATCACCGGCTGCGAATATGAAGAGCAGCGTCAGAATTATGAAGAAACGGACACTGAAATATCGCGGAGCATCGCACCATGTGTAAGTCGGGGCTTTCCCTTTGCTACTGCTTTGGTCTGGTTCGGTGTTGCGTTTTGACAGACCATGGAATGTCACACACGATTGATGTGGCTAATTAACTGTCTTTCAGCAAATGCTACAGAAGAGAAGAAAACAAATGCCCGTATGCAAAAGGAGTGGAGAAGATATTTTACAGGTAGAATTAAGCCGGTCCAATTAAGTCTATAACGATTTGGGTCTTAGCCTACTATATTCTTAACACTAAGTTATTTAATTAGGCTATTAGGAAGATGTGTGGTGTTTTGGAAATAGCTCAGACAAAGGTGTAGGTTAGCATATGTTTCTCCCATCTGGTAATGGGGATCAGGCTACGTTATTTGATCAAATGTTGATGGGGTATTATAGATAGCCTACGTTAAGTCATCAGGCTTTTGGCAGGATTGAATTTCCATTGAACACATAATACTTGTAGCCTATTCTGGGCAATGGCGATGAGGGGCGTGGAACCAGGAGGAGGGCAACCTACCTGAGTACAGGAGGGTGAGGAAGTGAAGCAGGTGGCATCAGTAGCAGAGCACCAACTCTGTGCGTTTTGTTTACTCTGTGATACATTGGAATCCATCAAGCGTCATCTCAGCTCTGTTCTCTAAATTAGTTGACAATAACATTGATCTGAGTAACTTAATGAGTGAGATAAGTTTGATGGATAGATTTCAGCTGGTAGAAATATTGTTCTCCTTCAATCACTCTAAATGGTATATAATTTAGATGATCCTCTCCCCCAAATAATAACAAAACAATTACACAATCATGAGCAAAAAGAGCAAAGACTGTTTGCATATTTACATTTGACATGTGATTGCAATTAAATGAAGTCTTGATGCCATCCACAGGGTTTTAAAGTGGACAACTCCATAGGGTATCCAGGTGATGGAGATAATATGATGGAGGTGAGTTTGAGGATAGCAGATTTTTGGCTGATCAGATATACAACGCTGTGGGTGTGTATTGTTACAGAGTGTAAAAATATGTAACGCAACCTGACAACAGGTAGTGGATGTGTTATACCAGACAGCAGTTTACAGCTTCAGTGAAGTCTTCAATTTGATTACTAGATAGTGAAATATAATTGTATTAGTGAACAACAATGTCACCTCAGATACTTGGAGGACTCCAGGCTAGCTCCAAAACAGATCTCATCACCATGGTGCTGAGCATGCACAGAGAGATGGACAACCTCAGAGAACAAATCCGATGTCTCACAGGTGTGTGGGCGTGTCCTTACCATCAGGGAGGGGCTCTATGATTGGAGGGTGGGTTCAGCTTTAAATTGACAAATGAACAGGGCTTAAGTGCTCTTTATTACTGTCATATAGCAACAATTAATAAACATGATGAATTCATGCCATCATGAGTTTATGTGGGGGAGGCATGCTGGGAGAAAATAACTTTTACCTCACCAGTGGATGTAATGTAAACATTTAACATTGACAATAGTGTCTGTGTTCATTGGATTCAAAAGCTGATTAGGTATGTGCAGAATTTATGGAAAATCAGACAGCCACTTTAACCACACACATTAGAAAGGATCCATTTCAAACCAAAGATATACTACTTTGGTCAAGACTGAGACAACGAGTTAAACAACATGTTTAGAGTGTCTGACGATTTATTGCATAGGCTAAATTATTCACATCAAGCTGAGCTAGTGTGTTGTAAGCAATGTTAGTCAACCTAAAGCAACATAAATCAATGTTCATTTTGTAATTAAGCTTGTGGAAAACTGGCGCAAAACCTTGAGAGCTTGATGGAGACAACCGACTTCTGGTTGAATAACACCACAAGAGCTACGTCACCCAGCTTGCTGAGGCCCACCGAGGGCAGAGATGTTCCTACTGTGTACACAAACTCTTTTGTGGCAAACGGGAGGCTGGCCCAAATGGAGACGGCGAATCACCATCAAGGAGTCCAGACAGGAGCCAATGATGAGGACCCAGAGGAGGAAACTCCTCCCCTTTTCCAAGACGTAAGGTTTTTCCCACATTGTCGCTCCACAGGCAGTCTTGTGAAAAAAAATGTGCAGATTACAATGTCAATATGTGACAGTACGTGGTGATGATTTGGATGGAGTAAACCTTCCCCATGAATACTCTCAAATGGTACATAGAGAGATCACAAGGTTCAAGATGCCACAAGGTGCAAGATGCCAAACAAGTTCAGCTGTAAAATCATTTTAGAATGCCTTTTTTTGTCACAGCATGCAAATGATCATATCTAGTTAATCACACCAAGCATTCCCTTCGCCGACGTTTAACAGATTCAGATCTGTGTGGCTCTCAACAGCTCTCAAATAGCTGTTTTGCTTCTCAACAACAACAGCTAGTCTTTGGTCCTTTTCTTACCTCTCTGCAGTTTATTACGACTGACCTGCTCGAGCGCTGCAACACGGGGACCACAGCTCAGAAACTGACCAACGACCTTTTGTGTGGGCTATATGAGAGGGACTGCCTGGCCTCACGTTCAATCTCGGGCATCGTCAACAACAACCGAGGCCAGCCAAAGCCTGCCCTGCCAGCGCACGAAGTCCAGGCCGTTCTGAGTAAGACCAGAGCCCATCTTTACCGCTGACAACTCCTGTCAGACGATTTTATTAGACAGACAGAGGAGGAGAGCATTGATAAGTTTGAGCGAAGAACTATCTCATGGTGGTAAATTGAATAGAGACAACAAACCAACCATCTTGAATTTCCCTTTGGGGATCAATAAAGTATCTATCTATCTATCTATCTATCTATTTATCTATCTATCTATCTGTCTATCTAACCAAATGAACAAGTAAGCCGATGGGCTGGACAGAGACTAAATTGAACAGAGCTGCATCTGCCAAAACACTTAATTTCCACTGGCACTGGTGGCAAATTAGGATTCTTCTTAATCAGATTATTGGCTAAGGATGTTAACACATACCACTACAAAATAGCAAAGACTGCATGAGATTCTATTGCTTTCAAGGTGCAGCATGGGACCTCCTTCCAGTTCAGCAAACCGAACAAATTTCAACTAGACTAACTTTAACTTTAAGTTAAAAAACGATCAAATAATCAAATAATTCCAAGCAGAACCTTTCAGGTTTCTTCTTTGGGGAGAGCCTAAACCAGACTTTCTATATTATGATTCCCTAGTAACCTCTATATTTGGCTCTCTGCTGTTATTTTCTGTATTATGGAGACCAGGAGACTGTGTATGTTTCACTCTGTGACAGCACATGAAATGCCTAAGCCAGCTGTTGACTCCCTCCTCAGGGGCAGTAAAGTACTTTTTCCCTGGGAAGACCGACTCAGAAATCAAGGGCTACATTCGACAGAAGCTGCAGAATGAGGCCAAGCGACTCCGGAAGAAACATCACCCTGCGACCGCGGCGTCAGCAGCATCCGACAGAGGAGTGGGATCGGAGCTCCCCAGCGCATAGCGCGACGCCTTACTCTATGGTATATTGGGCTCTCGGGACTTTGCCTCCTCCGATAGCGTCTGAAGTGTTTGAATTGATAGCACTGAGAGAGATTAGGGCTCAGAGGAAATCCTGGCCACTCGTGTGTTGGCGTTCTGACTTACAGTAGCTTGTCGAGGACCACCTGAGACAGAAGTGATGCCTACTGCTCTACCTTAGTGAAGTGGATCGAGTCATTAAAGAGATTTTGTGGAGAACTAGCTACTTGTCATGTTACCTGTCAGTCATAGAGCTGTGTATTGCATTCCCAAGTGTTTGATGTTGGTCTGGTTGAATTAAGTAACTAATGATGAAATCAATTTACAGTCAAAATAACAGGTTGGTGAAAACTGAGATAAAATCAGCTAACAGTGGACATTTTTCAGTGTTAGAGGACAGCTAACTGTCAAAACTGTCCTTTGCGACTTTAAATGATGCACTTCTACTTAGTGTACCTATCCAGGTGTCTTTTTGGATTTTACCACGGTCAATAAAACATTTTCTTCTTTTTTTAAATATTTCTCATGTCTTTTATAATACAGTATTTGATTTAAGCATAGTATTTGCATAGTCATGGTCTATAAATAATTATTTTCTTCTTTATTATCTTTGCACAAACAAAATATGACACATTCGTTATGCATTTTTGTATCCACTGTATTTTGATGAAAATGTTTAATACATAAACGGTTATGTATGGTCTTGATTTAATCCGCTTTATATGCCAATGCACCTCACCTATTGTTTAATTGAAAAGTCCTGATTAATTATATGCAAACCACAAATGAACACTGCAGCAGTTTAATTTAGTGACCATTGCGTCCTGCATGCACTGATTATAACATCAAAGACCATAGAAAAACATGCAAAAGTGTTTGGCACATAAATCTTAGAAGCCCCAAGGACTCGAGCAGCTTTTTTTGCTGTGTCTACTGGGGGCTCTGAAGCCCTCACTCAGCAGCTGTGGCAACCCCCCCCCCCCTCTCTCCTCCACCCCCCAGCCACAACAGAGGATGGGCGTGAGACAAAGGACTGCGTGGGAACTGCATATGGTACATAATCAATAGGCCTTATCACATGCACACACGGCATCGCAGACATAAGAGCAGGGAAACTCTGCCATTATCTGTGATACATGAACCCAATCCATTTAAGTGTCAATGATGAAATAGATAAGAGACTGGACAACAACATGCATGGATCCTGGACTGTTTGCTTTTGTTTTCTCTCTCTCTCTCTCTCTCTCTAACTGTCGGGGCAGTATCTCAGTTGATCCAGCCGAGCTAGGCGTCCACCCTGCATTTTCTGACACAAGATCTGCCTGCAGGAAATCAGTTTGGTTTTTGTTCTGTTAACAAATAACCAGGACATCCGTCAGTGCTGTAATGTGATTCCTATTCTTTGTAAAAGACACTCCCCTTCCACTGGATCTACTATTTATGTGTTATGCTATTACGCCCCTGCGCAGAGGAAAACACATTTTTTTTATTTTAATATTGTGTTCCAATAAACCAATACATGTATACATTTCACAGCACCATAACTTGACATATTTACATTTCTTTCACAAGACATTTCCATGTTAATGTTCAGTATTACCTAAAATGACATTTATTGACATAGAGATACAAGACAGTCTTATATCTGTCTCTGTTTTATTGTTCTAATTTATACAGTTATGGGTGCACTGTTGTTTTTATGCTTTAGATCCGGGAAGTATCCTGGCTCCACCTAAACTGTTGTACTTACAGATACATTCAGAAGCAGAATACACATTGTAATTATAGCACTGAGTCATCCCCACTCTATGAGTTGCGGTTTATAGTGACGTTCATTGCTCTGAATATCTTTTCAAACATTCTTTGTATCTGAAGTGTTTTTGTATATGTGAAATACGATGTGAACACTGCAAATGGAAGTTGAAGGCGTGAAAGTAAGTGTGGCAAGCTTCAGCTTACACTGCGCTGAAAGGTCTTTCATCTCCACCTCTGTGGGAAGGAAAAGATTCAGCAACCCAACCAACACCAGCCCCCCCCTCTTCCCCTTCCCCTTCCTTCAGCCCCCTTCCTACCACAACCAGGTCAAAACCAGCAGGGAGGAAAGCAGAAATTAAACGTTTACGGAACGTTTATTGAACTCCTCGCACCCCCCTCCTGTACACACATCCACCCCCTGCCAAAATGTAATATGTCATAGACGTGGCGACCGCGGAGGAGGATGAGCCTCACAATGCCAGGCGAGATGGGGTGCCTCGCCGCGCCGCTCCTCTAGCTCCACGCCCGCGCCCCTCACGTGCCATGTTAACTTTCCATTTGTCTTGCTCTTCCTGTCAGATCCAGGAAAGCGCAGACAAATAAACAACAGCAACAACAACAACAACAACAACAACAACAACGACAACAACAAAACATTTAGAGGAGGAAAGCCTGACGAAAGAGAGATGATTTATGGGCTGCTGTTACAAGTGCTGTTGGGAGCTTTCTCATCTGGCTTGTTCTCACCATCTTCATTCAGAGCAATGTGTTTACTGTACTGACTTCAAAATACACTTCCAGTCATCGAGGGTCAGAGAAAAGCCCTTCAGACAGGCATGTCTTCAACATCACCGAAATGTTACCTCATAATCTGCTTTCAAATGTCGCAATCGTAGGCGTTACCCCAGTATATTAGCTGTTTTGAACAGCATCAAATCTCTAAACTGGAAGCATCACAAACATGGTGATATCTTACAGCTACAACTCCAAGTTACATTATTGTCTTTTCAATAATTAAGAGTATTGTGTGAGAATACAACAGTTACACACTCTCCTCACACTTCACAGAAATACTTGGATGGAAAAAGGATGGTTTGAATACTGCCATGTATTTCTGTCAGGTTGGACAGGAGTTATAATTGGAGTGGGTACTGAGTTGAAAGGTTAAACAGATAATAGATGAGAATAGTGCTCTGCATCTCTACTGTAGTCAATAGAGACCAGAACAGGGGAATACATCTTTGTTGGCTCAAGGCTAAAATGTCAGCAGGATGCTTGGTATGTAGTGGCTATGCTCCATCTTTGGCCTCTATCAATATATATATATATATATATATATATATATATATATAATGCATGTGTGTGTTCATCTGTTTCAGGAATGACATGAGAGGGAGATATCTTTGTCATTTCAACCTACAGGCACATGTGCTCAACACTCAACAGCCATCGGTCCATGAGGCAATGCTTCCTTTCGCAAGTGTGTGTGTGTGTGTGTGTGTGTGTGTGTTTATGCATTTCAGTGTGTTTTTGGTGTGTATCACCGTCGCTGGACCCTTGCAAGAGCAACGGTGTCCAGGAGTGACCACCTCCCGGCTGCTCCAAGCAACCGAGGCAACGCAAACTGCCGCGGCAACCCCCTCCCCTCCAGGCTGACTGCGGGAGAGCCTCTGCGGTTGCCTGGGCAACTCCTGCCCCTGGTTAGGGTTGAGGGGGGGTGGGGGTGGGTGGGGGGTAAGGGGGTAGGTGGTGCGTGGTGGAGGGCTTTCTGGATGTACGGCTCCAACACCTGCCCTACCTCAATCTGTGGGGAATAGCACAGAGCCAGAGAACAGATGAGAACACTTACAAATCAAGCAATGGAGGAGAGAGAGAGAGAGAGAGAGAGAGAGAGAGAGAGAGAGAGAGAGAGACATGGAGAGGAAAACCAAAGTATAGACAGAAAGAGAGAGCATGTGTTAGTGGTGAGTGTATGTTTGAGAGAGAGAGAGAGAGAGGGGGGGGGGACTGGCTGAACAGCACACACACACACACACACACACACACACACACATGAAAAAAGGGAAAAGTGCGAGAGCATCTGTCCAATGAGCGGAGTGGAATTTATTTATTATCTCAGAGGAAGAGGTTGTTCCACGGGGCGGTTTGATTAATGTCCAACCCTCCATCTTGTCAGTCTGTTTTTGTCCACTGAAAGGAAAACAAAGCGCGGGGGGCCGTGGGGGGCCTCGAAGAGGGGGGGGTGGGCGGGGGGCAGGGAGAGTGGGGCAGAGCGGGCTTGGGTGTGTGTGGGGTACGAGTGTGTGTGTGTGTGTGTGTGTGTGTGTGTGGAGGGGGGTGAGGGGGGGTTTGGGGATGGTGGGCTGAGCAGAGCTAATGGCCGCTGCGGCAGCTCCTTTCATGTCGCCTGGTCCTGTCAGCCCTGATTGATGGCTAAGACAATGATTGGACAGACCCCCGGCTCCTGGTCCACACCACGGGCATCATGGGAGGAGAGAGAGAGAGAGGGAGAGAGAGAGAGAGAGAGAGGGAGAGAGAGAGAGAGAGAGAGGGAGAGAGAGAGAGTCATTCATCCAATGGAAAACGAGAGAAGCAATCAACTCACCAATTACAGGCTCGAGTCAAAGCGAGTAAGACAGAGAGAGAGGAAGAGAGAGAGAGAGAGAGAGAGAGAGAGAGAGAGAGAGAGAGAGAGAGAGAGAGAGGGAGGAAAAAACTGGGGGGAGCACTCTAAAATGGGTGAGATTTGACCATCCAATCACATGATGCTGTAAGTGAGAGTGAGAGAATGAGAGAGAGAGAGAGAGAGAGGGATGGAGAGAAGGAGAGAGAGTGGTGGGTGAAGAGAGAGCGAGAGAGTGGGTGGAGAGAGTGATACCCGGTCAGTCAGTGATTACTGTGGATTATGTATTTGGATATAAGGGCAACTGCTGTGTCCAAAGGTGTCCATTTCTTTAAGACAGGGTCCGTCCCACTGGTGCATGTGTTTATTCACACTTACACCCAGTTCACTGAATCACAACCATGCAGTTCACTTACACTGAGCACCGTGCCCCACTTCCCAAAATATATACACACACTGTGTGTGTGTGTGTGTGTGTGTGTGTGTGTGTGTGTGTGTGTGTGTGTGTGTGTGAATGAACATATCTTGCATATCTTTGCCTGTGTTAATGTGTGTGTTCTGTTTTTATGTAATGTGTGTGTTAGTTGTGTGTATAGGTGAGTATAGAAACAAGTAGTGTGTGTACAGTATGTGTGTGCGTGTCTGTGTGTGTGTGTGTGTGTGTGTGTGTGTGTGTGTGTGTGTGTGTGTGTGTGTGTGTGTGTGTGTGTGTGTGTGTGTGTGTGTGTGTGTGTGTGTGTGGTGTGTCTATGCGTCAATGCACATCAGTGTTTATATGCAGCAATTCACATTTCAAGATATTCACATGAAGAAGGCATCTTCCCTGGGCATCATCTCATTGGCATAGGCTACTCTGGACATGGTAAATGTGAATATTGTCTTTATTTTTCATTTTTTATTCCAGTGCCCAAGTTCTGGCATTCATTTCTAGGGTAGACTTAGAAGTACGGCGGTTCATCCCTTTGTCAAAGTATATAGACACTAAGACGGAAAGGAAAAATGTTATCTGAGCTGACGTAAATAAAGAAGTAATGTCAAAGTAAAAAGAGAGAGAGAGGGAAACGTCTGGAGAAGACACGGGAGAGGAGGAGGGGGGATGGGGAGGGGCGCGCGGAAGAGGATATTCATACGCTTTGAGTCTGTTTGATTGAGTTTGGGAACAGGAACATATGTGATGGCGTCTCGGTGGCCGTGGGGACTCTTGTTCCCGTGGCGCCTCTGTGCTCTCCTTGCGTTCCGTTTCTCCTCTTCCCCTCCTAAATGGATGCGCAAATTGAGTTGGTTCGGCCCGGCAAATTGAATTGACGGCAGGAGGGCCACTGCCATTACCGGCCGCCGCCGCTGCCGCCGCGCGCCGGGTCACCCGTCTTCAGCTGAGAAATTGATTTGGGGGTTTGGGTTTCACAATCTGTCTGTTTCTCTTAGATGCGCCCCTGCGTGTCGAGAGCCGGCGCTCTCGCAAAAGACGACGAGTCGGAACAATGCTTGCTTGCACTCTCGGCAGACGGTAGCCCACGTAAAATACGCCAACGAGAGAGCAGGACTGCGGAAATGACACAAGGGGCACTAGTCAAGCTGCAAACACACATCGTCATGGTTGGAGGGGGGGGGGGGGGGGGGGTTATTGTTTGCACTGTTTGTCTTGAATAAGACGTGTTTTAATTTGTTATATAAATATAGATTTTTATGATGCGAGACTATAAATAATGTGCTTATATTTGTGTGAATATGTTGTCAGTGCAGTCTGCTATCTTTAAGTGTGTATGTGTGTGTGTGTGTGTGTGTGTGTGTGTGTGTGTGGGGGGGGGGGTGTTTATGTTTGTGTGTGCTATCATGGGGAAAAGCCAGATGAGTTACAGGCCCTAGGCAGTTTAATAATAGTACATGGTTGTAATTAATTAAAGCAAATTAATGAACCCTCTTCTCATTTGTACACATGGACAGACATGCACACATTCCCACTCATGCAATTCAGACATATATATGTACTGACACACACACACACACACACACACACACACACACACACACACACACACACACACACACACACACACACACACACAGAGTTTACATTTACTGTACACTTACACATGCATGCATTCACTAACCCGTACATTGATGTCACAGTGCAAACCCATAAGGTACTCCATCATTCAAATCATACACTCCCACAGACAAACACACACACACACACACACACACACATACATGCATACACACAGATACACACACCCATGCATACATATAGTGCACACACACAGAACCATGCACACAGATAGACAGACAGAGAGAGAGAGAGTGATACACACACACACACACACACACACACACACACACACACACACACACACACACACACACACACACAGACACACGGACACACACACACACATTTCTCAATCATCACACACTCAGAGAGCTGTTATGACTGCAGCAGCCCCGTGTTTAGGGTGGAATTAAGTGAGCTTCGTGACAGCGGACGTCAAACACGCTCACGTCACGTCACCCGGCGTCGCGTCACACTACAGGTGTATTTCGCCGCGCTAATAGAGGTCGGCTCTCAGCTTGACATCCGCTGGCAGGCCTCCGCTCATCTGTCCACATCCATCTCTCGCTCCCTACCCCTCCATCCCTCCATCCCTCCCCTCCGTCCAACATCCTTCGCTCCTCTCGCCCTTCATTGGGAATGACAGATCTATCCACCCCCCCCCCCCCCACACACACACACACACACATCCTCAACACGTGCTCTTAGTCCATCAGTTTACCACCCAGCTCTGCTCTTCAAACTGGCCCGTTTGGGACGTGTGTGTGACTGTGACTGTTGTTGTTTGCTATCTGTTGCGCTGTGTGTTGGTCTTGTTGTGTTGTTTGCGTTGTTTGTATTATCTTTGTGCTTTTACTCTGTGGCAGCCTTGTTCAAGTGTAAGACTTCTAGAACTCGCATATTTCAATCAAGCTCTGTGTGATGTAATAGTTCTCACAATATTCCTGCACTCTCTTTCCCTCTATCTCCCTCCCTCTCTCTCACTCCCTCCCTCTCTCTCTCTCCTCTCTCCCTCCCTCTCTCTCTCCCTCTCTCTCTCCCCCCCTCTCTCCACCTGCTCAGGGCGGATGGCGGTGCTGTGCCCCCTCCTCTCTCCGTGGCTTCCTGCCCCATGCCGCGCCACACCCACAGCTATTCTCCTGCTGACAGAAGCTTGCAGTCAGCTGGAGTCCTCAGAGGGTCAGTGTGGCAGTGCTCTGTCTGTGTCTGTGTCTCTGTGGGTCTGCCTGTCTGTGTCTCTATGGGTGTCTCTCTCTCTGTGTGTGTGTGTGTGTGTGTGTGTGTGTGTGTGTGTGTGTGTGTGATAAAGTGAGACATCTAGAGTTCACAACACCGTAAAAGAATGAGGCTATCAAGTAACCAAAAGACAGAGAGAATGTCTGTCTGTTTACATGAGAGAGAGACAGAGGAAGAAAGAGAGTCAGTATGTGTGTGTGCTTGTGTGTGTGTGTGTGTGTGTGTGTGTGTGTGTGTGTGTGTGTGTGTGCGCGCGTCGTGCATGCATGTCTGTGTGTGTGTGTGTGTGTGTGTGTGTGTGTGTGTGTGTGTGTGTGTGTGTCTGTGCCATCCTCCTGCCATGCACAATGGGGGTGGTGGTGGCGGGGGGGTTCATCCGCGCCCCTCTGTATTTTGGGGGCCCCCCGTTCAGCCCCTCAGGCCTGGGCCCCTCTGGTGTCGTTAAGTGACTCCTGAGTGAGATTGATGAGGGTCAAGACCCCCCCTCTCTCCTTCTCTCTGCCACACACCCCCCCATACCCTCAGGGGTGTCCCACTGCCACCCCCTGATACCCCTCCCTGCCCCCCCTTCATCTACAGCATGTTTGGGCTTCTCCAGCTGCGCTCCTTTTTCGCCAGCCCATCACTTTCTCTATCCCCCTTTTCTCCTCTCCCCCTCTCTTCTCCTCATCTCGGCTCTTCTCCTCTTCTCCTCTGTGACTCTATCCTGTCTTTCCTCCTGTCCCTGCTATCCTCCTCTCTTTCTCTTTTTTCTCTTATCATCTCTTCTCTTTTCTCTCTTCTCCTTTCCTCTCCTCTCTTCTCTCCTCCTCTCTCCTCTTCTCCTATCCTCTCCACTCTTCTCCCTTGTCTCCACTCATCTCCTCTTACTCTTCCTACATGTGCATGCTCTTTCCCTCCTCCTCTCTTCCTCCTCCTCTCCTCTCCTCTCTCCTCCCTGCTCTCTTCTCCGTGGCCCAGCTCTGGCTCCTCTCTATAGTAATGGGGCGGTCAGTAATTGCCATGTGCTTCTCCAGGTCAGCATGTCTCTAAATCACACCAGTGGGAGGAAGTGAAACAGCTCTCACCCCCCAAGTCCTTTCTCTCTCTCTTTCTCCCTCCTCTTCCTCCCTCTCTCTCTCTCTCTCTCTCTCTCTCCCACTTTCTCTCTGTAACCCTTTCTTTTTTCTCACACCTCTATTTTTTGTCTTTGTTCTGGTCTCTACCACTGTCTATTCCTCAATGCACTTTCAAAAAAGAGTTAGAAGGGGAAAAGAAAGAGGGAGTGAGAGAGAGAGGATGGAGAGAGAGAGGAGGGAGAGAGTGAGGGAGAGAGTACTATGAAGTCAGACCCATATGCCTGAGTCTCTTTCCTTTTGGCCCATGGTGAACTTCCTGTTTCCACCTGGGGCCGTGTGTGTGTGTGTGTGTGTGTGTGTGTGTGTGTGTGTGTGTGTGTGTGTGTGTGTGTGTGTGTGTGTGTCATGCTCACTGGCAATATAATATGTATCAGACCCATAGAAATGTATTACTTGGAAGTCGTAGAACTGTCCAACTGGATTTACAGCACTCTTTTGATGAAGCGTCCCAGTCCACCTATTTCTTGGGTCTGCATTGTGTTCCAAGTCCAAATTTATGATGACAAACTGTTTGGAAACCAGGACCCCCTCAAAGCCATGTGCTATACAGGGGACATGCCCTTAGAAGCCATCCAATAGCTGAACCCCTCACAGGTCCATCCAATGGGAGCGCAGAGGACTGCCCAGTTGGGCCCATGGAGGCTGTCCGATTGGTCCAGACCCTCTCACGAGGCCTGGTTTGAGTTTTCCCAGAGCCAAAACCCCTTCCGGCTATTGATGTTACACTTGAACATGAGTTCAGCGCTCTCTGTCATCACACGCTCATAACTTTCATGAATATGACACGACAGCTGCCAGGACTGGACTCACTTGCTCACATCGGCGGGTGACAAGCAATCCCACGAATCCAAGTATCGGCCATCCACAAGCAATCAAAACACGCACACGTCTTGATTGGCTTACCAGTTAAATCAGTGCTGTTTTTTTTGGGCAGAGCTAGTCATCTGTTTCCATGTCAATAAACTGTTACTAAAGAGTTGTGACAGTTACCTTACTGGGCATGTGATAGCATTAGTGGACCAAGCTTCATGACAACTAAACTGACAGCTGAAAATTGGAATTAGTTTTGCAGAAAAGATCATTTATAATCATGACGACACAAATGCCACAAGCTGTAACTGCTCAGAATTGATTCAAGTAAGGCAATCTGCTTGGAGGGAAAAGCGTCTTTTTTTCCCATCCAAGTTCATGATTCTCTGCATGAATTAACTTTGAGGCTATTACTCTGTAATTAAGAAAAGGACCATTTTGTTTAGAACAATACGAAGAGTCCAAGTGTGTTGTAATGTTTTGAGGTTGCAGGCACGTTTCATGCATCCAGAAACATCTCCAAACAAAAGGAGCATATATCCAGCGGATTTGGGAGAGAAGGTGATTATTTGTACTGCGTGCACCTCATTATCTTGGGCACGCTTCTCCAAGGGCGAGTCACAGCTTCTTCCGTTGTTCCAGCACAGTGGCGGTGGGGCCCGCGAAGATTCGTTTGTTAATCGTAATTTGTCATTGTAAGTGTCAGCCTGGAGAATGAGCAGCTACTTAAATAACATAAAAGAGATTCTCTTGTTCTCTCTCTCTCTCTCTCCCCCCGCCTCTCTCTCTCTCTCCCTTCCTCTCCCTCTCCTCATTTTCTTTCATTCATGTATCCTCTCTTTCTTTCTTCCTTTCTTTCTTTCTTTTTTCTCTCTCTCTTTTCCTTTCAGCACATTGAGGCAGTTCATCTCCAGATGAAATGAAATCATCCCCCTGTTCCACGTGGCACGGGAGCGGGCACATTTGTCTTGCCTGGCAGCTCTGTTTTCGAGGCCCGGGCCGGTCGCTCAGGGTCGCCGGGCCTGGTGGCAGACTGTCCATTTCCTGCCACCTCAAAGTCACTGAGCCGCCAGCGAAGCCACTGTTTACAGAATGCAAAGCATGGGTAGCCAGCAGTGTGAGGCCCCCTTTGCCTTGTAGTATAGTCGTCTGTGCAGCTGCCTGGTTAGCCAGCAAAGCTTTTATGAGCTCAGCGATGTCTGAGTCTGTCAGGGTACAGGAATGCTGCACATCGTCATTGGTATTGGGAAAATTCCAATGAAAATAATAATTATATTGCCAAAATATTGATGATATATAACCTACAAACACACACACACACACACAAACACACATATTACCAAAGAGAGGGCATCACATCCTCCTTGCCATTTTCTCTTGAAGACTCTTGATTCTTATCATGTTTCTTCTCTCATCTTCAGTTTGGCTGCATATGATGTTGAATTGGGAGCATATGGCTCATGCTGGCACAGTCCCTACTCAGCCCCAGCACAGCCGATTCTGGGCCGGCACTGGCCCGAACCTGGTGTAAACCCCTTAGTATCATAGCTTAGTTTCTATTGGGGAGCGTATGTACAAGAATGTCAATAATTGTTGGAACATTGATGTGATTAAAACTGCATGCACACTTCAGAAACATTCATGCATTTTATCTGTGTCAATGAACTGTCATTAAGGATGTCAATACATAAAAGCACTAAAGTGATTTGAAAGACATTAATGTCACAAATACATCAATTTGTCAAGAAGAATGAGATCAATAACTTTGGGAAAACATCAATGCTGTAAACAAAGTAATATATTATAACCAATTTTGCATCAATACTCTCTTAAAATGTCAATAGTTGGGGTTATATGTAATAGTATTTGTAAATATATTAGTTTTATTTTGCAACATATTATGAATGGTAGATTGTGATATTATTGTACCTCACACAGAGTTCATAAGGTAACATAAATGTGAGACCATTTCTGAGAGACAGTTATAATCAGTTATAATACGCTGTGTGTTCCCCTCCCTCGTTCCCAGTGTGTGTGTGTGGGTGTGCATGTCCGTGTGTATACATATGTGTGTGTATGTGCATGCATGGGTGCATGCTTGCTTGCGTGGTTGCATGTGTGTGTGTGCACGCGTGTGTTTGTGTACATGTGAATATGTGTGTGTATGTACATACATGCACGCATATTCCAATTCCCCCATCTCCTACGGCAACAAACTCTTTTATTTTGATTCATTCGCTCTAGCCTTTACTATTTTTCTGCTTGATCCTGTCTTTTTATGCGCCTACGCCTTCCCAGGTAATATGCCCCTATACGCCTTCCCAGGTAATAGCTTTATCTCCGACTTCCTTTTATCTCTCTGCCTTCACGCTGTTTTTTTTTTTGTTTAGTTTTTTTTGTCTCTCTGGAGCCCGCTTGCTGTGGAGATGAGGAGTAATTTGGAGCACGCTCATTTTATTTCTCCTCTCCTCCCACTTCATTTCTGCACATCCATGCTGATCTCTCCCCTTGACTGATCCCAGGCCAGTCTTCTTCCACCTTCCACCTTCCACCTGCTGGCCCTATCACTCACACCTCTCCTTCATCTTCCTTTCCAGCCCCTTTCTTCTCGTGTGTGCTCTTCATTTTTTTTCTGACAAGGGTTGAATATAATAAACACATTCTTAGTATACATGCACACACACACACACGCGCGCGTGCACGCACGTGCGCACACACACACACACATTTTGCATACTCGTAATAGGAGTCTCCTCCTACCTCTATTTCTTTGTGTTTGTCTTTCTCAATCTTACACTCTTGTACACACACACACACACACACACAAAGAAAGAGAGCATCCTTTATCCTCTGCTCACTATGTATATGTGTGTCCACCTTTTCCTTTCTTTTCTTCACCCTCCCTCTCTCCATTTCTCCCTCTTTGCTCTCTCTTCTACTCTATCTCTCCACCTCTTCTCCACCTCTCTCACTCTCTTTCCTACTGCTTCCCTATTTTCATCTCTTGTTCCTCTCACCTCTCTATACCTCTCTCCCCCTTCCTCGGTCTCTTCTGCACTCTCTCTCCCTCTGTTTAGCTCTTTCTCTTCCCTTTCTCCCTCTCTCTATCTCTCTCTTCCCTTTCTCCCTCCCTCTCCCTCTCTCTTATCTCCCTCTCTCTCCCTCTCTCTCTGTGTTTATCTCCTCCCTCTCTCTCTCCTCCTCCTCTCTCTCTCCCTCTCTCTGCAGGAGGAGTGCTGTGGAGGGGAGATAATGGCCGCCGGCTCCTCAATCTTGCGAGCGTAATGTGTTTCTGACGCCGGCCTGCGCCTGCCTCCCCCAGGGAGCCACACGCACGACATCATGATGGAGTGTCAGGTGCTTCTGCCGAATCTCACAGGGTGTGTGTGTGTGTGCGTGTGTATA
>NC_084996.1:30591065-30593565 GCF_963854185.1 Sardina pilchardus
GTGTGTGTGTGTGTGTGTGTGTGTGTGTGAGTGTGTGTGTGTGTGTGTGTGCGTGTGTGGTATATTAATTTTCATGGGATATTAATGATGCTGTATTTGTACAGTGAAAAGGTGCCAAGATGAAACTGTGTGTGTGTGTGTGTTTGAGTGTGTCTATGCACATCTGAGAGAGAGGAGAGTGTGTGAGAGAGAGAGGGTGTGTGTGTATGAGAGAGAGAGAGAGAAAGAGAGAGAGAGAGTGAGTGTGTGTGTATGAGAGAGAGAGAGAGTGCATATCGCTGCAGGGGACTGACAGCTACATGTTGACAGATCAGAAGTAGAGAGGGCAAGAGAAAGTGTATGTGTGTGTGTGTGTGTGGGTGTGTGTGCACTTGTGTGTATGTATGTATGTATGTGTGTGTGTGTGTGTGTGTGTGTGTGCACGGGGGGGGGAGTGTCCGTGCTGACAGATCAGGGCACTCTGGGATCACAGGAGTATTCTGGGGGCTACCGTGCCATCTGATATGGCGGGGCCAACTGGTCTGTTTGTCTACCACTTAGGTTACAGCAATTACAGAAGGGTCAGGCACACAGACACACCAAGACATACAGATGGACATATACACACACACACACACACACAAACACACACACACACACACACACATGCACACACACACGCACACAAACACACAAACACACAAGCCTATAAACACACACCAAGATACTGAGACACAGTTGGATCAGAAGCGACAGATGCACACACTCACATTCTCCCTTTTTTTCGTCTCTCTATTTCCCTCTCTCTCTCATACACACACAAACACACACGCGTGCGCACACACACACCCTGTCATGTCTATTACAGACAGCTCCTTCTGAATTTACGACAGTTATCCCCCCCAACACACACACACACACACCCGTCACACACATATTCACCACTTCTCCTTCATCTTCTTCTGCCACAGTCCCTCTCTCCCCCTCTACACACACACACACACACACACTGTTCTACCTGTCACATAATCCATGACAAGACTTTTGAAGGGTGTGCATATCCAACTCCACCCCCCGCCCACACACACACATCCATCCCCACACCACACATCTCCCTTGACATGATACGCAGCTTGGAATTGTGGGTAATCGTCTGTGCATGCAGGAAACGGGCGAAATCACAGCTCTGATGAATTTCCCCGAAGCCTGAAGAAACAAATGCTGAGCAGTAGCCAATTTATTCTCCCAGCAGATCTGTGTAAACAGCACCCATAATCAAATCTATAACTCATAGCTAGGAATTAAGTTAATTTGACACGTTATACACTTCGTCTGGGGGCTTGTACAATGAGGTACTGTTCGGAGTGCTAGGTTTCAGATCCACTACAAGATACATCTTGGTCACAGAGGAGGGGAGAGAGCAAAAAGCTGTGCTTCGAAGAATGCCTTGTAGTACAGCCACAGTTTCCACATTTGTCTATGTTCTGTGTCTCTCTGGAGAAATAGGGTATAAACAAGTGAAAAGTAAACGAAAGTTAATAAACACCGCAGACAAAAATCTGTCAATAACACCCACACTCGAAGAGTTTCATCTCCAGATCCAGAAGGCCTCGGGAAGTCTGAGCCCACAGTGTAATTGTCAAGAGAAGTCCTCTGCACTCTTAAATCATGTGCAATCGTCTCCAGCCTTGGCTTTGGTTAAAGCCGTAACAAAAACACCAGGTTCGCGAAGAGAACATTGTGAAAGATTCGACTGTCTCTTGACAATTTGCTTGCATTGTACCTCGCTTGCGAGTGGTTTGGATGAAATGATCTGTGAAATGATGATTCGGTAAGTAAATGTTGAAATGGGACTGTGTGTGTGTGTGTGTGTGTGTGTGTGTGTGTGTGCGAGGCCCTGGACACAGTGTCCTGTCCCTGGTTTGAACCTTCGGCGGTCTCCCTGGCCACCCAGCGAGTGCCACGGCCCAGTGTTAGCCGTGGCTGTAGCAGCAGCAGCAGCAGCAGCAACGGCGTCTCCATAACGCTGACCCTCGACCCCCCTGGCCCAGCACCCCCCTGCCCTCTGCCGTCATGCAGGCCCCGTGGCGCTGGTAAATTGACCCCGCCGGGACGGGCGCACAAGGCCCCCTCTGTCTGAGTGTGGTGTGGGGGGGCTCAAAGGGAGCACTGGAAATTGCCAGACGTGGCGGCTGGTTTGGGACTGGGGGTGCTGGGGTGGGGTGGGGTGTGTAGGGAGGGTAACAGAATCAGAGCTGTTGTTGTCATGCGTGCCTCTGTCAGCTCCTGCCTCGGTCTCTGTTCTGTTGCCATGGATGGGCAGATGTCACAAAGGACAGGGTGGCAGGCGAGGGTTGTGTGTGTGTGTGTGTGTGTGTGTGTGTGTGTGTATGTCACTCTTGCTGTCATGCCAGAGATGCCATGAAGGGTTACATGCTATGTGTGTGTGTGAGAGAGAGTCTGTGTGAACGGGGTCATTTTGGGGGGAATACGTCCATGGGAAAATTCTAGAAGCTTGAAG
>NC_084996.1:30601065-30613565 GCF_963854185.1 Sardina pilchardus
CTCATCTGAGGAGCTGATTAATACCGTACAGGCTATAGCTCACCTGAGATGCAGGTGGCCATCTCGTCACTCGGCTGATGGTAAATGACAAGCCGTGACCTCAATGTGGAAGTTGATTTCACATTTCTATGCAGCACCCTATCTGTCAGAAGTGGTCGGTCAAACCCATCACATCGAGAGAGGGGATAGGAAGATACCATGCGTCAGTAATAATTACCATCTTCATATGGAGCAGCCACACCATTCATCTCCGGAAGGCATCGAAGAGTCGATCACCAAGCTGCACCAAACAAGTGGGTTTTGAATGACAGGCAGCAACACATTATTATGATCAAAGTATTAATTTGATTTTATTTGAGGTAAATAGTGTGACTGCCAGTAGCCTAAATATCAGGATATTCAATTATATATCTTGAACCTAATGCAACTGCTAGTTTTCATTAATTCATGCTAACAATTTTTATTTATATTGTGGATTGCCCATGGCAAGGTGGAGAGTAGGCTACGACGTGCATATTTTTTTCTGGTACAACTTTCTGCATCCTGCAGCTTTTTTCTTTTGCAGAGCACCACGGGCCTGGAGAATTTCTGGAGAGTTATCGCAGCAGAGAGCGAGAAGGCAAAGGGTTAACGGCGATGGGCAGCCATCAGTTTAATCATAATCAGCCGGTTAAAGAGGAGTAATGGAACTCGAGGCCCGGGCGCGCTTGTGTTCCGCTGCAGATTAGCCGGCAATTTGCATAGCGCCTTCCTTCATCCTCGTCGCCGCGGAGACAGCTTGTCCTCCTCGGACACAGTCAAGCGTAGCCTCCGGGGCCGGTTTGACAAATGGATCCGCGGCGCCGCTGTCTTTGGGCCTGGGACGGGGCAGCGCCGTGACAGTGATTGATAACCGACGTGGTAAATAGTGCAGAACTTTTTCTAATAGGAGTACAAGAGGTGTTTAAAACTCTCGGTAATGGAGAAATATGAAGCCGCAGGATGGAGAAAAGGTGCTTGCGGGAAAAAGTGGAGGGAGGGGGGCGGTTGGGCAAAATTGCGGGAGGAAGGAAATAAGGAGGAAGGAAACAAGGAAGCGGTGACGCGCGGCCAAAGCCGAAATGAGATTGATTTGATTTAGAAGGCATAGCATTGCTCGCCATCCCATCCATTCCATTTACCTGGAAAGGCACACATATACACCACATTAGGTTACTTACATCCCAGGAAAATAATTCTGATAATGTTTAGACGTTCACATTTTTTGCTGAAGAATGGTGACAATTCTCTTCGAGGGGGCACCTCACCAAAAGTTATTTATTACAGCTGTGTAGAGCTTAAAATATTCAAATAAGCACAGGCCGAGAATGGCGGGATTACTCGGATAACTCACAAAAAAGCAGTTGAGATTTAGTTAAGGTGGAGGTGAAGGGTGTGGTTTTAGGTAAACTACATGAAAACAAACATGTGATTGGAGGAAGCTGTGCCAAATGGGAGGAGTGTCTGGAGAACCCAATTAAATCCTAGCACAGTATTTTGAACTCTGCCTGCCAATCCAAATGACTCATTGATGTAGGGCTACTTCAGATATTTGTTATGTCAATACACTACATGTCCGAATCTAAAAAGAGCTAAAGTGCAGAGAAGGGGATATCTTCTTCAGTAACTGAGTTGTAAATCTCCAAAGCAGGGAGCCAAGTTCTTCAGAGATTTTTACAGTGTAATTAGTGATCAATGTCTACCATCATTAAACAAAGTTGTACATATTTTCCTCTTCCTAATCTATGTCCTCCTCATCATCATCATCATCATCATCATCATCACTGTCCAACTTACTCTTCCCACTTGACCGTGGCCATCACAATCCATGTGTGGTTCACATCATAGTTTGCCATAGTTTTACTCTGGTCCGTCTTACTAACAAACTCTTACCAAACAATAATTACGGATCCTTTTCTCTATTTCAGTCATATCCACGGTATTATATGAGATTCTGAGGTGCTTAGCCAGCGATTGGGGTTTATTTTTGACAGCCTAGTTTGACTGGCTGACACAGATACACAGGTAGAGGGGAGTATAATCTGACTGGCATCCTGTCCCCCTCACCACTGAGAACTTGAATGAGAACGGGAACGTGGAAAACAGTGACATGGAAGATGCTTTATCAGAGAGTAAGGTGTGTGTGTGTGTGTGTGTGTGTGTGTGTGTGTGTGTGTGTGTGTCTGTTGGAGGGGGTGTGGTTTTGATTGATAGCTCCCATCACTTACTGTCCCTCCTCCACTGCACTTGATAACGAGCGGCTAGAGTGATGGGGGCTGGTGTGTGTGTGTGTGTGTGTGTGTGTGTGTGTGTGTGAGAGAGAGAGAGAGAGAGAGAGTATATATATTTGTGTGTATTTTTGTGTGAGAAAGAGTGCATATATTTGATTGTGTGTGTGTGTGTGTGTGTGTGTGTGTGTGTGTGTGTGTGTGTGTTTGTGTGCATTTGTGTGTGCATGTAGTAACCAGTGTTGCCATGGCTGGGGGTCTCAAGTGTCATGAATCAAGCCCTCTATGCTATGAAATTAAAATGGAGAGGGAGAGAGGGAGGGAGAGAGAGAGAGAGAGAGAGAGAGAGAGAGAGAGAGAGAGAGAGAGAGAGAGAGAGAGGTCAGGTCAGTCCTTTAGCTTGTATTTACAGAGCACATCACTCCCTCCTGTCCATTCCTCCTCTCTGTCTTTCTGGTTCCCTCGTTCTGTCATCTCCTCTTGACTTCCCTGCTGTCCCTGTCTCTACTCAATTTCTCCCTCCTTTCTTCTTGTCAAAGCCAAACAGCTCCATGCTCCTTTAAAAAGGCCATGTGCCAAAAAGCCATACACCGCCATTTGATTTTTTAGCTTGTGATGAATGCCGACAAACTTGTGTTTAACAGACAAAATGTTGGTGCAGTGACTGAATGTTTGGGACACGTACATGCTGGCAGACATATGATTTCAATTTTTGGTAACATACACACAGGGATAAGATCAATAGTGAACATATTTGTTTACACTGTTTCGCCATCACTCACTCTCGCCACTGCGTTTGCATGTGTGTGTGCCTGGAGAGCTCCTCCTGCTGGTCGAGGCTATGTCTGTGGGTACATTGTATGGCCTATAAAGGTCTCCTGCTCACCCTCTAGTACAGCGGTTCCCGAAGTTTTTTTTTTTTTCAAAATGATTTATTTATTCATGAATTAATTACAAGAGATTCAAAAAGTTATTTCTTAACACCTCTCCGCCATAGCCCTTTTCATCTCGCGTACCCCGTAGAAGCAGCTCACGTACCACTGGTGGTACGCTTACCACAGTTTGGGAATCCCTGCTCTTGTTGGTACTTCACAATAAACACCACAGGGTGGCAACCCTATGACTGACTGACCAAGAGGGGGGGACAGGCAATGTCAGCATAAGGGTTTGAATCAAGAGATCCAAAGGAAACAACGGTCATCATATGATCATCAATAGGTCATCATAGTTTAATCATGTCCCATTGAACCACTGACATGAACTGTGAAATGCCCTTATTTCAATGGAAAATGAATGAGGAAAAGATGAGAGCATGCAGCATCAAAATAATGAATTGTTGTGCTTTGATTAAAGCTCTTCAGGGACTTAAATTCAAAGCCAATATGTAACATTTTCCATTTCTTCCAAACGACTAAACAATCATCCCATGCAATTAGAGTGTCCAATTTTGTGAAGACATCATTGTATCTCATCCCTGAAAATTGTTTTGTCAGTCGTTGTAACAACACGGCTCCAACCTTCAGTTGTCATGACTACCGTTGATCATCTACATTGTGTGGGAACACCCACACACAAACGCAGACAGATACGTACACACACACATACACACACACACACACACGCACACGCACACGCACGCACACACACAAAATCATGCCTCTCCAAACTTCCCTTTAATCAACTGATTGCTGGCCTGTAAAGGAAAATGCTAGAAGCTGTGGCTCTCCAGGACTTGGATGACCCTACTCTACTCTACGCAGCGCTGCCCTTGCCCGCTGCCCCCGACTCTGCCAGGTAGCTGCATGGGGCAGCCTGGGCATCTGTGCCAGGGTGCCGGTCAGCCTAATCGCTTTAGTGCCCAGACTGGCACCCGCAAGGGCACCGGCTGCTGTCCCAGGCGAAGGTCTCTGTGTCTGCCAGGGCCAGGGGCCAACGGCGATTTCACACGGGGAGCATGTGTGGACATCACTCTGCCATCTGGTGGACAGATTGGGTATGGTTTTAACAATAACGATGGCTTTTTTTTTCATAAAGTTATCTTCACTCTTACTATTGTATTTATTTTCTAGAATACAATTGGCATTTAAATATGACAATTGAAAATACAGGAATGGGTATTGTATTTTTTTTCACAGTTCAGTGTATAGGTACGTGTCAATTGATTTGGATTTGAAAGTGGGAAGACAAGCTTATTCTTTTAGAGCCATGTCAAATCACAGTTGAGCAGAACCAACATTTCCCATCTTCATGGACTGTGGGGTTACTGTATGTCTAAATTTTCATATCGCCTATTTACTGATACATATCCTAAGCTCTTCAAATTTGGCAAAAATGAGGATGAAAAGGCAAGCTTTAGGCCAGGCTTTCTGTTCAGGAAAAGGGCAGAAGTTACACTAGTGTGGTTAATAAAGAAATATGGAGAATCCCAGAGAGAGAGTAAACTAAACATCCAGTCACAGTCGGTTAGGAACCTGGATTCATTTTATGTCTAGAATTACGGCTAATTTATAATAGTGTTGCATCTGTTACTTATTTGGTTTAAATTGTAGTTTAGCATTTAGCATGAATTATTATTTGTTATATTTGCAGAATATAAAGGTTATTTCTTGTTACTCTCAGAGCGTGATTTCTCTTATTTTAGAGGCGAGGCTTATTTCCAACTTGGCTCAGCAGAGGGCAGCGTTACATTTCAAATGTGTAGCTCTAGTTCCAGTCAGATTATTGTACCATCTTTACGTTCAGCTAAATTCATAATATATTCAATAGGTTTATAGATAGGCAGAACTGGATTAATTACTGGACTAATTACTTCACAGAGCACTGGCATTCACTAAATTCAGTCTTTTTTGGTTTCTGAAGTTAAAACCAAGAATCAAATGAATCAAAAATTATTTAGCTATTCACAAACTCTAAAAACAGAAACAGCAGACTGTTCCCTTTTTCCCTTGAGCCTCAAATCCTTACATTCTGGAAGCCATTTGCCTATCCAACCCTCTCAAGCACCCCTGACACCTGCTTTGAATGGGAGATTCTGCACACCTAACCTGGGCTACCACTAGGCTGCGTCATCGTGTCAGAGGTAGTGGACACATGGACAGTACTTTGCTTAACACTGAAATGCCATGTTTGTAGGCTTGTATAGGCCATGCTTGTGCCAAGGGCTCAATGCTTGGTGTTTGCTGTGTAAAATGGTGTCTATAGCTCCGGGAGATAGTGTTTATCTAGACAGTGCCAGTTTTACTGCTGCGATTGTTTGTACTATGGTGCAGCAGCTGTAGCTTGTGCTTGTTGCTATAGTAGTTGTTTCTGCAATGCTTTCGCAATTTCAGTTTGGACTTGTTTAGCAGTTGCTACTTTGCTAGCGCCATAATATTCCTCACCTATCGCTCTATTGAGCACTGTACAAGTAGTTTGCTTTTACTGCTGAGGCAGATTTAACAAGACCAAAGTAATGTGTGTTGATTACGAAGGTAATCTCATGGTACAGCATTTGAACAGCACTATAAGCTGCCACACAAAAGCCTCTCACAAATGAGGTAAGTCAAGTGGTATGGTAGCTATAGTTGGTGCTTTGCTTTCATAATAATGGACATCACTTTGATCTGGCCACTTTTGTAAATACCCATGGTCCACCCAACAGTGTGTGTGCGCGTCTGCGTTATCATGGTACAAAACTTGAACAACACAGTAAGTGTCCTCAGTCAAAAGCCTCTCACAAATGTTGTAAGTGCCTATTGGTATGGTAGAATACCCATGTTTGTGTGTGTGTGTGTGTGTGTGTGTGTGTGTGTGTGTGTGTGTGTGTGTGTGTGTGTGCATGTGTGTGTGCGTTTGTGTTCGTGTGTGTGTGCGCGCATGTGCATTAGTGTACTCTACAAGCTGTTGGCCAGGAAGTCAATGACCCAGAGTAGGACACGCGTGCTGGAGACCAGCCCAGATCAGCTCAGCCATTTACGCCACCGAGTTCACGAGCGACTTCACCAGTCACCAGTCAGGAGCAGGTCACAGAGACGCAGGACGCGGCAGGCCTTCAGGGAGAAAGGGAATCGCTTGGGCATACTGTATAGCCTTGCACACAAAGCTTTCAATTCCCAAGGTGCATACAAATGGGATGACTCACTGTTTAAATGTTGGACTGGTCTAACTTAAACACGCTTTTCTGACTATAAAGGAAGGTACCATAAAAGGTGTTTTTGATATAGTTCTTGTGATTGTGTGGAAAGCCAGAGTCGTGACTAATTGTTATATGCGTACTATGCAAAACAATTCATGGTCTTTGTCTGTAAAATGATCTACATTGAAACTGAAACATTGTTTTTGTAAATGATGTAAGATTATGTGTTTGAAAAGCTGATGACAGTTTCATGGGTGATTGCCTGGCACGGTACAGCCTTCTGCTACGAGGTGAGAGTTATGTAGCCACAGTTGATATACAGATTGATGGTGGGGTATACACACTTTTGATCACAAGCACTGATGAAAGAGCACGTCATTTATTGAAAAACACACACGCACACACACATACGCACACGCACAATAAACTCGCACACACACGCACACACATACACAAAGAAACACACATGCGCGCACACTCACGTTGCAGTGGAATCTGTTACCACTTGGTTAATTATTGCAATCTCACTGTCTCGTGCCTTGGCATGCCATAATGAAACAGTCTCACACACACATTCAAACACACATACACACACACACACACACACACACACTGAAACACACACACACATACTGTACATACACACGCTATTAGCAGCCCTCTTAATGATCCCAAAGAATGTGCATATCATTTGAGTGTGTGTGTGGGTGTGTGTGTGTGTGTGTGTGTGTGTGTGTGTGTGTGTGTGTGTGTGTGTGTTTGTGCAGGGTGGAGACGATAGACGATGTGGTGGGGACACTCCAGGAGTTTGTGTGCCACTCAGGAAGTGGCCCAGACACCGCATGAGGGTGAAATGGTGGCCATGAAGGAACACAACACAAGGGCCTCGGATACACACTCTTGGACACAAAACACACTCACACACACACACACACACACACACACACTCATGGACATCTCACACACGCACGCACACATCCACACCCACTCATGGGCATTTCTCTCTCACACACACACACACACACACACACACACACACACACACACACACACACACACACACACACACACACACACACACACACATACACACACACACACACACACACATACACACACACACACACACACACACACACACACTTGTGGACACATCACACACACACACACACACACACACACACACACACACACACACACGACCACTATACCCTAATCCTATTCTCCTATTGTCTCACGCGCTTATCAAGATGTTCCAGTTGAACTGAGCTGTTTTTCCCCCTCAAATAAGTCTGGAAAATTAAACCACATAGATAAAGTACAGCATATCTGACAGCGGTCAGCGACGGGCAGAAGAAGTGCAATAACAACCAACATCTCTCTCTCTCTTCCTCCCTCCCTCTCTCTCTTCCTCCCCTCCCTCTCTCTATCTCTCTCTCTCTCTAGCTCCAGCACCATGAATGTACCAGTTAATGTACTGTACCTCAGGTCTTTTTTGAAACACCAGTGTGGATGAGCAGGAGAAGTTCTCAGTTCAGGTGTGTGCGCTGAAAATAAATCAAGACAAAAATGTCCCTTTGTTACTCAAAAATATTACAAAACACATTTCTATCTCTTCTATTTACTTATATATATTTCTAATATTTCCTAGTTATTTTTACTACTCTTATAATGTTACTGTTTCTGCGCTACAATGGTATTGCTACCACGCTGCACATACGGTACATATCTGTCTGCATGGTTCATACTGAATATCCATATTTATTCTGTTTTTCTTACCATGTATTCTGTTAATACACTGCACATATCTATATTATTATTACAACTACTTATGTTACTGCTACTAATTGCACATATCTGTACATGTTGTTCATACATTGTTCACATTGCATAGCAATAATCATTCTGCTCTTATAAGGTAACTGCTAATACACTTCATATATTTAATTCATATTACTCTAAGCCACCTTCTGTATACTACTGTTTACATGGCACTGTTGTCTTTGTACTTCTACACTGCAAAATGACAATAAAGTTGAATCGTTATCTTTAATTTATCTTAGTATCTGCATATCAATACATATACCACAGTGATGCATGAGAAACTCCAATTAAAAAAAGCGTACAGCTATAAAATTGAGATCATGCTGAGGTGTGCCACCTGCTGACTCAGTCACGTGTGCCTTGGAACCTGTTTATTCCAAGATTAGGGGCAAGATTGCAGGGAATGCACAAACAAGAGGACTACTTGGAACCAACAACCAGGAAGAAAATGTAACTATTCCAAAGGGCAAAGATAACCTGCAGTATTTGATCCGATTAAATCTGTCGTGTAACTACTGTACAACACCAAATCAGGAAAAAGTTGGGACGTTGTGTAAAATTCAAATAAAACCAGAATGTGATAATATACTTCTTGTAAACTCATATGTAGGAGCAAAGACATAGACAACATATTAATTGTTGAAAATGAAAAGTCAGGCTATTTCATGGAAAATACATATTGATTTTGAATTTTATGCCAGCAACATGTTTCAAACAAAGTTGGGACAGGGACTGTTTACCACTGCACTGCTTCATCTCTTCATTTAACAAAATGCGATCAATGTTTAGGAACTATAAGGAGACCAGTTGCTAGAGCTTTGAGAATGAACTGTTGTCCCATTCCCGCCGATATAGGACCTCAGTTGCTCAACAGAATGGGGTATATTCTCTTAGTCATGTTTTTCATTCCATGGTGCACTTGAGAGGTCTGGCCTGCAGACAGGCCATTTTAACACCTGGACTGGTTCTCTATGGAAAAATACTGTTTAAATATGGGCATAAGTAATTTTGGCATTAAATTCCTGAGATATTAAAGGTCTTCCCTGGACAACACATTGCCTGGATGGTAGCATATGTTGCTCAAAAGCTGTATACATCATTCAGAATTGATTGTGCTTTGCCAGATGTGTAAGATGCCCATGCTGTAGGCACTAATGCACTTCTACACCATCATAGATATTGGGTTTCGAACTGAGCACTAAAACAAGTTGGATAGGTGTACTGTATACTTAGATAGGTCCTCTCTTCTTTAGCTTGGATGAGTTCATGATTAACAAAATGACAATTTTTGATTGGTCTAACCACAGGACTTTTCCCCCATGTTACCTCATTCCATTTTAAATAAGCTCAGGCCCAGAAAAGATGGTGCTATTTTCTGTATCACGTCTCAGTACAATTTTGGCTGTTGCATGGTTTAAAGTTTTTGTATCGAGTATCAAACTGTGCACACAATGGTTACCAGAAGTTTTCCTCAGCCCATATATACGGTAATGACTTTCTTTACCGAAACTAGTCTGGTTTTGATGCAGTGCGATCTGAGGTCCAAAAGACCACAGCCATCAAATACTGTTCTTCAGCTCTATCCCTTGTTTGCAAAGATTTCTCTGGATTCTCTGAATGTTTTAACGATATTGTGTCCTGTAGATGATGAACTCCCCAAATACATCACTATTTCATGTTAAGAAGCTTTAAAATGACATTGTTTCATAATTTGTGCACACAGGTTTACACAGATTGATGAATAATACCCTACATCAAGTTACTTCTAAGTGACCCTTTCTCTCTGGGATGCTCTTTTTCATACCCAATCATGTTGGCAGTCACCTTAATTATGAAACATTCCTCCTTTAGTTTTCTTTATCGTTACACAACTTTTCCATCATGTTGTTACCCCGTCCCAACTTTTTCTTAAAAAACAACAACAAGAAAATGCTGGTATCATATTCATTTGACATATAATTTCAATGAAATAGTAAAATTTGTCATTTTCGACATGTGATGTGTTGTCTGTGTCCTTTCTGCAACTAAATATTAGTTTAAGAGAATTATTACATTCTGTTTTTATTCACATTTTACACGTCCCAACTTTTTCTGATCTTGTAAATACCCTGATTGCAGTTGGAGTTTATGGAGCAAACGATTCATTTTGGGAATCTGATTTTCACTTGTTCAGTTAGGATGCAAACTGGAATATTCAAAATTCTCAGATTGGTGCTTTTTATTCAGATTGTTCTGTAGGCCTACATGTAAAACCACATCCACAGAGAAGACAAAATATGTCAGCAATAGCTGTCTGGTGGTATTAAGAATGTCATTTACATTCAGTAACATGACTTCTTATATGTCATGAAAATGTCATGAAAAACAGCATGTTATTACATAACTGGAATGAATGGGGCCACCAGTACATAAATATCAGCCCATGTCTATGATTTGCGTGAATGTTCTATCAGAAAGGGTTGAAGCGGAGCAAGGATCTTTGGTTCTTTGTTCGTTATGTCTGGCAGACCGAACAGACTGTCAGTGTGTCACTAGGGTGCAGGAGGAAGTCAGTCTTGAAATAGAAATCCCATAAAAGTCTCCATGTTGGAGATTAACAGCAATAATATAATTCCAGAAGTGAGAGGCCCAATTACTTATTAACAGATGCCCCAGATATGAACAGATGCCCCAGATATGCACAGAAACAATAAAAGTAATAAATGCTGATCAGAGATCCCTCCCAGTCTCACCAGAGCGACTGAGGGATGCTAGGGGTAGTTACAGTAGTTAGTTTGCAGGGCATTACAGTGGTCTTAATACAACAGTTACTCTTATTCCTATACCAAACATCACCAATTGCAATACCAGAATCTCTCTTTACTTCATGGAATAAAATGATTGCAAACTTGATTTTGTAACCCTCTCCTCCCTCCCATTTGATTTACTTACTGTACTTACTTTCCTTTTATTACTTTATCTATCTTCTTCTATCTAAATGTGATTGTACAATTCTAAAATAAGAATCCCATAAAAGTCTTCATGATGGAGATTAGCTGCAATAATATAATTCCAGAAGTGAGAGGCCCAATTACAGATATGAATAGACGCCCCAGATATGAGCAGAAACAATAAAAGAAGTAATACATACTAACGATCAGAGATCCCTCCCAGTCTCAACAGAGCAACTGAAGGATGGTGTACTTGGTACAATAGTACAACTAGTATTGGTACAATATTGATTCTTGAAACTTTGCAAAAACATGTCCCACTAAGATCACTCAAGCTCCATAAGTTTGCTATTTTCTCATAAAATTGTTCAATATTTTGGACACTGCTACTGTCACAACATGTCAACACTGTCTCTTTTGTATACAAAAAAAAATGATGAAATAAATGTATGCTTTTTAAGAAGAGGTCAGAAGTAGCTAGCAACACGGGGGAAACAAGATGGCTATACAGTAATGTGAACAATTCATGTGAAAGAGTAGGTTTTTGTCACCACCATCAGATATCACCACCGTCAGGTTTTCTGTTTAACAGTGGTGACAGAAACCTCCAAATGGTCCTCAATGGAGGCTTTTGGACCAAATAGTTAAAGTTGTTAAGCAGGACTGGTAATCATTTTGGCATTGTTGTAATGAGGCCACTGTCAACACTGTCAGATTACTGTTACCACCGTCAGACAGAGTTTTATTTGTTTTAAATGAATACAATATCATTCTTCAGTGGTGTTGAGTTATCAAAGTAATAGTATTTTTTAAAACAAGTTTGTTTAATAGAAAACATACTAAAGTTACTAAAGCCTAAAGTTAATCAAATTAATAAAGTACATTCATGCACATCTTTATCTTTAGTATTTAGTATTTTACTGCTCCTGTTGTTTTGCTTTGTATTATCCTGTTTACACTGTATATGTTGTGTGTGGTATCTTAAGCTGCTGGCACCTTGAATTTCCCCTTGGGGATCAATAAAGCATCTATCTATCTATCTATCAATGTATAAACTGCGGCTAATAGTTGGGAAGCTACGGTAGAGCATAGCTCCTCTCCCTGCAGTCCCCTCTGTGCTGTTTATCTGAGCACAGGTAGAGGCGGGGCCTGTGAGTCTGTAGGGAAGTACACCTGCCTCTATCCACCTGACAGCGAGAGAGCGAGAGAGAAGGAGCTGACCACTGACCATACACCGTGAGCACAGGGCACAACTACTACTGTAGAGAAGGCAAAAGAAGGAGCTTTTATTCATTTGGAGTGGAGGAACCGGTGAAATGGTCTGATATTGGTTTTTGAAGGAGTTTTATTGTATGTTTGGACCTCCAGAAACTAAGACCACTCTGC